>NC_142949.1:6318735-6391235 GCF_046866305.1 Octopus bimaculoides
CTACTTAAATGTTCCTATTTAAAATTTTCAATTACTGACACCAACCATTAACCTATCAATAGTTTCCATTACTTGTGATGGAATTTACACAAATTGGTATTTGGTTTCTAAGTAGCATTGGAATGGTATGATTAATGGAAAGGAAATCCAGGGTTAGAAGCAGCCACAGTGACCTTGCCCAGTCGTGTCCTGTGATTCACTAGAATTGTTTTGCAATATCTTTGATGTTTGATAACTGGGATATTTTGAAACAGAGGGGCCCTGTCATTCTAAAAGAGGTCCGAATGAAATTTGGTGGTCTTCATGCCTTTTAACAAATATATTAGCTATATATTCAGGGTAGTGGGCCACCCTGAATATGAAAGTGAAAGTACAGCAAAGGGAGAATTTACTTTTAGCTGAATCAATAGTTCCATATTATATCTTGGAAGAGTCCACTTCTAGTTGTATTCATATTATTAGACATTTTGGGAGAGTCCATTTCTAGTGGTTTCACTGTCAGATTCTTACAGACATCTTGGGAAGTCCACTTCTAGTTGTATTGCCATTACTTTGTTAAACATTCTGGGAGAGTCTATTTCTAATGGTTTCACTGTCACAGTCTTACAGGCATCTTGGGTGAGACCATTTCTAGTTATATCACCTTCACATTGTTACAGACATTTTGGGAAAGTCCATTTCTAGTGGTTTTGCTGTTATATTCTTACATCTTAGAGTCCACTTCTAGTTGTATCACCTCTGCATTGTTACAGTCATTTTGAGAGAGTCCATTTCTAGTAGTTTCGCTCTCACATTCTTACACCTTGGAAGAGTCTACTTCTAGTTGTCCCACCTTCACATTGTTACAGACATCTTGGGAAAATCCAAGGAAATGACTTGGTAGAGTCCATTGCAGAGTTTGATAAACGGCCTTGCAAGATTTGCTCTTATTTTCTGTGCTCTGAGTTCAAATTCTGCCAACATCAGTCTTACCTTTCAGCCTTTTAGGAATGATAGAAAAAAAAACGAAAGTACCAAACCAGGATTTTAGATTGGGGAAACTCTTGGAGTGGAGACTTTGACAAATATTATTCCCCAGTCTGCACATGGACAGATGCATGGTCAATCTTGACCGATGCAAACTGTAACTAACTGGGAGATTCCACTTGTAGCCTTTTGATTGTTACATTTGTTCACAGACATTCTAGGATAGTCCATTTTTAGTCATTTCACTGTTACATTGTTCAGAAATATTGTTAATTTACTGATATATTTAGATAGCTATTACTGGTAGGTTTAGAAAAAATAAAACCTAAGATGAATCCAACTGGGTTAGCATTTAATAATAGTGGGCTAACACATGTCTCTGATGGTGGGTTAATGTACAGCTCAAGGAGGCTGATTTAATCCATTACACCCGGAGCCAAAACATTGCTTCTAATGACAGGCTAATATTTTACTTCCATAGTCTGGCTTAACCCATTACCTACCAGTGATCTCATATATGACAGCACTTAATAATTACAAATTTCGTAATTATCTGTCAATATTTACACATATCTAACCCTTTTGCTATATCTACTAGGTATATTTCTCTGATATTCAAATGAGGTTTGCTAATTTTTCATCCAATATCTCGCTTATTTCAATTTAAAATGTTATTTTGAAATGTTATTTTGATCATTCCAGCGTGTTTCTAAGGCTGTTTTATGCTAGAAATCAAAGTTTCATAAAAAATTCCAGTTAATAGAATTCTGGGAGGTAATGGGTTAATACGTCACCCCTGGAGGCAGGCTCAACTCATTGACCCCAGTGGCAGACTTATCATAGTGCCTCCAGAAGTGGACTTAACATATTGCCCATGGAGGCAGGTTTTAGTGCTGTGCTGATGGAGGCAGGCTTTAGCATATTGCTCCTAGCACAAGGCTAATTGTATGCTGGTGGTCTAATGCCCATATGAAGCTATCACATACCTCTAGTGGCAAGCTAACGCTCACCTCTAATTATCCAAACCAGGTCAATTGTCCAATATCTGGAACTTCTGATAACATTATTTGGTAAATTGAAAACTGTTTGGTTTTATAGGTGTTGTCAGAACTGTTGTTGGTGGTGCTCATATCTACGAGGCGGTTGTTGTTCCTAGCTGTTGCTGAAAAGTTGAAATATTGTTGGCCAGAACCCAGAAATCTATTATGGCCATTAAGAAGTGGAAATGTCGGCATTCGGTGATGGCTGAGTGGATTAAAAATAGCAGCAAGTTCTTTGTGTAGTGATGTACAAACATGGCTTCTAGTTGGACTTGTGCTCATGTGCACTTGTATATATATATATAAGTAATCATACACAAGTATGGGAGTTTAGTTCACAGATGATCTAAATGGTTGGGTAGACTAGGTAAGTGCTGTAACAGATTACTAGGGCTCCAAGGTTATAGCCGAGATGATAGTTATGGGGCCATTACAGATTTCCGATTGCAGATGTAGCGGATATATAATTGTTAAAGTGTATAACGAGCGTTAAGGCAAAGCAAACATCTCAAGTCATATACATTATTATTATTGGAGGAAAAAAAAATTCAAAGTCTTACAGTTGTTTCTGGGATATCCCAGAGCAAGGGATATTCTGTCATCAGAGAAAAATAGGGAAAAGGAGAAGGGTATATTTTCCCTCTTTGTCTACACCACCTGTCTTTGTCTTTTGTTTATTTTTTTTTGTGAATTCTCTCTCTCTCTCTCTCTCTCTCTCTCTCTCTCTCTCACTATATATATGTATATATATATATATATATATATATATATATATATGCATGTGTGTGTGTGTGTGTGCATATATATGCATGTGTGTGTGTGTGTGTGCATATATATGCATGTGTGTGTGTGTGTGTGTGCATATATATGCATGTGTGTGTGTGTGTGTGCATATATATGCATGTGTGTGTGTGTGTGTGCATATATATGTATGTGTGTGTGTGTGTGCCCAAATTGTAATTTTGTGTATAGAAGAATATATCAATCAATGAAATTCCAACTTAATCTGATTTTCATGTTTTATTATTTACAATTTTGCAATATTCAAATAAACTAGTACTTTCATGTGTTTATGCAGTCATCAGGTTTATGCGATGACAGTCATGTTCCACTGTGGTTGAAATTTCATTGATTAATCTATAATATATATATATATATATATATATATAAAATCTTATTGAAACTGAAAAAAATTCACAAACAGTTACTCAATTTCATATAACTGCTCACCAGACATTCGTTAGTATTCAATACAATAATCTATAACTTATCTATTATTTATCAAATTTATTGTATTATTCTGAATTTTCATAACTATCTGACGGATGTTTCCATCAAACGCTAGCTTCAATGAAATATTTGACTCTACCTTTTGGTATTTGAGTACTCTTTTCGCCATCTGCTTTTTCATTTATGTGTGGCAGCAATTTGTGGCAGAATGGTGTCAGTAGTGATATGAGCAGTGGCCAGTATAAAATGACTGTTACTCAAGGGTCACTGATGAGTGCTGGTCCCCACTCAAACCATTATACGGAGGGCATGGAATATTGGTGACTGGTTCACTGCTTCCAAACTGATATTATTATTATTATTATTATTATTATTATGACAGCGAGCTGGCAGAATCGTTAGCATGCTGGGCGAAATGCTTTGCAGTATTGCACCTGTTGTTGCGTTCTGAGTTCAAATTCCACTGAGGTCGACTTTGCTTTTCATCCTTTTGGGGTTGATAAAATAAGTACCAGTGAAACACTGGGGTCGGTGCAATCGACTACTCCCCTCCCCAAAATTTCAGGCCTTGTGCCTATAGTAGAAAGGATCGTTATTATAGCGAGCTGACAGATTTATTAGCATGCCAGACAAAATGCTGTTAAGCATTTGGTCTGACTTTACATTCCAAGTTCAAATTCCAGAGTTTGACTTTGTCTTCTCATTCTTTTGGGGTCAATAAAATAAAGTACCAGTTTGCTACTGGGGTCAATGTAATCAACTATGCCTCCTCCCCCAAAATTTCAGGCTTTGTGCCTATAATAGAAAGGATTATCTAAGGCAGCAAGATAGCAGGATTGTTAGAATACCAGGAAAAATACTTAGCGGCATTTCGTCCATCTTTACGTTCCGAGTTCAAATTCCACTGAGGTCGACTTTGCCTATCCTCCTTTCGGGGTCAATGAATTATGTACCAGTTGCATACTGGGATCAAAATTTCAGGCCTTGTACCTTTAGGAGAAAGGATTAATATTATTGTTGTTATTATTATTATTATTATTATTATCATCATCGTTTAACGTCCGCTTTCCATGCTAGCATGGGTTGGATGGTTTGACTGAGGACTGGTGAACCAGATGGCTGCACCAGGCTCCAATCTGATTTGGCAGAGTTTCAACAGCTGGATGCCCTTCCTAACGCCAACCACTCTGATAGTGTAGTGAGTGCTTTTACGTGCCAACGGCACGAAGGCCAGTCGGGCGGTACTGGCAACGGCCACGCTCGAAATGGTGTATTTTACGTGCCACCTGCACAGGAGTCAGTCCGGCGGTACTGGCAACTATTATTATTATTATCATTATTATTATTATTTTATGTTTGACTTTTGCTTTGCATTTGTACAAGTTGGATCCAAGTCTCACCCAGAGACCTCAAGAAACAACAAGTTAGAAGGTCATGTAGGTGTTATGCCTAGGGTACCATATATTTGAATTTGTACAGTGTTGTTCTAGAGAATGTTTTAAAATTTGAGATCACATAGACAGTATTTTACGTAGGATATGGGCAGTTCTCATGAGCACTATCTTTTGAACTTCAGCCATTTTGGGGTTTCCTGGTATCTGAGCTAGGTAGTAATCAGCCTGTTTCGCTGTCATTCCCATTATTATTATTATGATTATTATTATTATTATGATTATTATTATTATTTCAATTGGGGACTCTGCTGTTTGATTAGATAAAACTAGAATAATTAAAGAAAAGAAAACAAACCCAAAGAATACAAAGAGATGATTATGCAAATTTCCTGTAATGTGTACTTCATCAGGTTTTGTGGAGAGATTTACATTAAATATTAAATTTGAACATCATTGATCAGTTCTGAAGACTGAAGATCCGTCTTCATTTAAATTTTTTATATCGAAATTGTGTTGTTTTGTTTGTTTGTTTGTTTGTTTTCTTCGTTTGTTTCTTTTTTTTTTCCTTTTTAATTATTTCCTGCTGGGTCTGCGAATGTCTATAGACCTTTTCTCCCTCTCCTCTCGCTTCACCTCTTTCTCCCTCTTTCATCTCTCTCCGCTCTCTCTCTCTCTATCTCTCTCTCTCTCTCTCTCTGTCTCCCTCCCCTCTACTTCTTTCAATATCGTCATGTAGTTATCGCTCCCCCCCCGCCCTATTTGTGCTCCAGGCTCCTCCTCCTCTTCCTACAATATCACATCCTCCTATCCTCCTCTCGAGCTATACTCCATCTTACACACCACACCCACCCACGCACTCTCTCCCCTTCCCCCTACACTACCCCTTCCAATGTTGTTTCTGTCTACCTTCCTCAGAGAGTCACTGTCTTAACATTCACACACTCACTCTCTTTCTCTCTCTCTCTGTTTTTCTGTTTGTCTGTCTGGCTGTCTCTGTCCAATTGTTCCTGTCTGTCTGACTGCTTCTGTCCAGTTATCTCTAGTCATTTGCCTCCGTCTCTCTCTGTCTGTGTCCAATTGTCTCTGATTGTCTCTGTTTGTCCGACTGTCTCTGTCTGTTTGGCTGTTTCTGTCTCTGTCCAACTGACTCTATCTGTCCGACTTTCTGTCTGTGTGATTGTCTGTCTGTCCAACAGTCTCTGTCCATCCGACTATCTCTGTCCGTCCGACTGTCTCTGTTTGTCCGACTGTCTTTGTCCGTCCAACTGTCTCTGTTTGTCCGACTGTCTTTGTCCGTCCGACTGTCTCTGTTTATTTGACTGTTTCTGCCTCTGTCTCTCCAGCTTTCTGTCTCTGTCCGTCCGACTGTCTCTGTCCGTCCGACTGTCTCTGTCCATCCGACTGTCTCTGTCCATCCGACTGTCTCTGTCCATCCGACTGTCTCTGTCCATCCGACTGTCTCTGTCCATCCAACTGTTTGTATCTGTCTGACTGTGTCTCTCTCTGTCCTTCTGTCTGTGTGTCTCTCTCTCTCTTTCTGTCCCTCTGTATCTCTCTGTCTCTCTCTGTTCCCTTCTCTTTCTCTCCATATAACTGCCTCTATACATTTGGAAGTACAAAGTACATGCAGAATACCCAATCCATAAAATCACACTGACTAAGCTGTACTTTATCTACCACTTCATTCTACCACTTGACAGAATCCCCATTTGGCCCAAGGTGGATGCCGAAGGTTTCAGAGTAACAAGTGGGGTATCATCCACATGGAGGTGTGTTTAGTCCCTGTAACTTAGCGGTCTGGCAAAAGAGGGACCGATAGAATAAGTACTAGGCTTGCAAAGAATAAGTCCTGGGGTCGATTTGTTCGACTAAAGGCGATGCTCCAGCATGGCCTCAGTCAAATGACTGAAACAAATAAAAGAGTGGATTTATTAATTGGACTGCTTTGGTAAAGTTATTCCTGCGAAAATGTCTTAATAATCGTAAGCAAAGTTTAGAAATAAAGATGAATGCTTGATAATATTTAACAAATGTTAGTTATATTTATGTGAAAAAGGGGGTTGTGGAACTCCCCAGATTATAGTGTGACCTATTTGTGAGTCAACCGCAAATACCTGTCTTGACAACCCGAAACTAAGGGTTTGACCTATCCACAAGCATATACGGCACCAGTTGAGCACTGGAGTTGATGGAATCAATTTGCCCCTCCCCTCTAAATTGCTGTCCTTGTGCCAAAATTTGAAACTGCCATTTATTCTAAAATTTTTTTGATCAGGAGTGGCTGTGTGGTAAGTAGCTTGCTTACCAACCACATGGTTCCGGGTTCAGTCCAACTGCGTGGCACCTTGGACAAGTGTCTTCTACTATAGCCTCGGGCTGACCAAAGCCTTGTGAGTGGATTTGGTAGACGGAAACTGAAAGAAGCCCATCGTATATATGTGTATATATATATATATATATGTATGTATGTATGTGTATATGTTTGTCCCCCAAACATTGCTTGACAACTGATGCTGGTGTATTTATGTCCCCGTAACTTAGCAGTTCGGCAAAAGAGACCAATAGAATAAGTAAGTACTAGGCTTACAAAGAATAAGTCCTGTGGTAGATTTGCTCAACTAAAGGCGGTGCTCCAGCATGGCCGCAGTCAAATGACTGAAACAAGTAAAACAGTAATTCTCTTTTTCGATATAGGTCCTATTTAATATATTTACAATTTGACCTAATTAATATTAAGCCTTTATCTAATTTAACTGTTTGCCTTATTTAATATTTTAATTATATTTATCTATTTGTTGTATTTTTTTTTTGTTTGTTTGTTTGTCCCTTTGTGCATAATCAATGAACGAAAAAGCAAAACTTGCAAACACACACACACACACACACACACACACACACACACATACACACACACACACACACACACATACACGCATACACAAACTATTACTGATTCAGCACCCACCCCCCACAAATTATATTTACCCCCCCTCCTCCACACACACACTCATAAATCTTAAATGGTATTTCATTGAAAACTTAATGCTGACATATTTCTGTAAATTGATCCACACACACACACACACACACACACACGCAATCTACATCCACCTGGATATAGTTACTATATATAACCACGCAGTTCCTTAATTTTTTCAGCAGAGAATGCAAGTGTGTGTGTGTGTGTGTGTGTGTGTGTGTGTGTTGCAGCAGTCAGTTTTTTTTTGTGACTTAGTCATATCTTGGGTTGGTACCAACTGTTTGTGTGTGTGTGTGTGTGTGTGTGTGGTGTTTGGTTGAGGTATCTTTGAGGAGAATCAGGGAAAGTGTGAGGTGGGGGTGGGGGATAAAGACTTATTGATTGTTTTCTGTTAAGGTTACTGGAAAGAAAGAGCGAGTGGGAGAGAGAGACAGAAAGGTATTTGAGAGAAAAGGGGGGTGAGAGAGAGAGAGAGAGAGAGAGAAAGAAAGACTGTGTGTGTGAAAGGTAGAATGAGAAATGGAAAGAGAGAGAGACTGAAAGCTGAGAGGGAGAAAGAAAGTGTATGTGTGTGGAAGGTAGACTGAAAGATAGAGGGAGAGAGAGAGACTGAAAGCTGAGAGAGAGAAGGAGAGAGAGTATATGTGTGTGTGAAAGGAAGACTGAAAGATAGAGGGAGAGAGGGAGTGTGTGTGTGTGTGTGTGTGTGTGAGTGAGTGAGTGAAAGAAAGAGAGAAACAGACTGAAAGTTATGAGAGTGTGAGTGAAAGAAAGACTGCAAAATGTGAGAGAGAAATCGAGGGCATGAAAGAAAGGCTGATAGATATGAGAGAGAGAGGGAATGTGTGTGTGTGTGTGTGAAAGACTGGAAGGTGTCAGAGAGGGAGAGAGTGAAAGAGAGGCAAAAGTATGAGAGGGTAAAATACTGAAAGATGTGAGAGAGAGAAAGCAATGTGGTACTGCAAGGTAGTAGGAGTGGATAGTGCAAGGGGAGAAGTGAGAGATGGTAAATGCTAGGAATGAGAGGTATTGGGGGTGGAGTGGGGTAGATATTACAGGTTTGTAGAAGGGTTTTTGGTAAGAGAATTCTATTTTCATATTTTGTTGGTTGAAATTTTTTTTTTTTTTTTTTTTTTCACTGTTATTCACTGCCAGGCAACATAACTGTTGCCTGGTAACTTATCTGTTTCCTAGCAACTCATCTATTGTCAAACAATAATGAGAGCGGTGAGGCATCCAGTCTTCCGTATCCCCTTCTTAGATGGTAACTGCTCTGCTATGATTGCACCTACCACGTACCATCCAATACCCCCCCCCCCCCATTCCACTAAACAGTGAGAAAGCCTCTGTGTGGCCACTCACTTTGTTAGAAACAGCAGCTGAACATCACTTAACTCAGAGGTTTTCAAACTTTTTGACTTGCGGACCCCTTTATATTTCAGGCTTTACCTTAAGGACCCCCTTATAAACGCTTATGAAATTTAAACATAAATGTTTGCTTGAAATAACATATGTTTACATTTATTTATTTAACAGTATTTAACAAATAGGTTTATTGTCAATTAAAATATTTCAATTAAAAAACATATATAAAATCAAATTGCCCATAAAAAGTATTTGCTGCCCACGGACCCCTTGTCTTGTCCTTGCAGACCCCCTGTGGTCCGCGGACCACAGTTTGAAAACCCCTGACTTAACTCACATTTTATCATGATACATATATCTGTTCAATAGATGGGAGGGGTATGGTTGGAGAGTCTTAGCTAATAGGTTCATCTCAGTTAGGAACTATCCTGAGGTTTGCCTCTTCCGTATGGTCCTCCCAGGGAATGGAGACTTCCAACAGAACTACACCTGCTTGAATGCTTCTGAGGTGAGAGCACCATGTCTGGCTTTAGTGATGTTGAAGTGACAGTTTCCAGGAACTTCATCCATTTCCTTGCATCACTTGCCACTCCTAGGCTTTTGCTGTTATTCAAAGACCAGGAGAAGTAGATAGGCACTTGGTACCATTTTGAAGACAACCTTGACGAAAGCAAATCATCTTTGTTTGGTAGAGGCACCTGTAATGGCTAATTCCGCTGCAGGTTGAGTGTACTATGGGCCCTTCAGGACCAGATTATTCCACCGGTAGCAGCATACTTCACCCAGGGTGGATAAATGCTGAGGATGTGATCCAAGGTTTCCCTCCTTCTTCATGGTTAGGCACGGATTAAATGTTGCCCAAAATCTTGTTCCTCTACAGTGTGAGTTTAAAATTTACCAATTAGTGACAGTACCTTTTTTTTTTTTTGGTTCATTAAAATCATTTCCAGCTGCTTACAGATGTGGCTGTGTTGCTTTCAACCACATTGGTTTCAGGTTCAGTCCCACTGTGTGGCACCTTGGGCAAAATATTTTCTATTATAGTTCTGGGCCAATCAAAGCCTTGTGAGTAAATTTGGTAGATGGAAACTGAAAGAAGCCTGTCACATGCATGCATGTATGTATGTGTATGTGTGTGAGTGAGTGTATGTGTTTGTGTCTCTTTGTCTTAGCTTTGCATGATTATTGTAAATGAATGCCATTACTCTGCAAAAATGTGTCTGGCCACAGCGAAATATCTTTCTTGAAAACAGATGAAGGTTGGCAACAAGAAGGGCATCTAGCCATAGAAAATTTGCCAAAATAAACTCCATCCAATCCATGCAGACATGGAAAAGTGGACATTTAAACAATGATGATACCAGGGAGGGGAAATGTCCAATATATCAGCTGTGAACTTTTTCTCTAACTTTGTATCTTTACCATGAACCTCTGCTATAACTTCATTTATTTCATTGAAGACGTCTCCTATAACTTCATGATTTGATTGACGACATCTCCTATAACTTCGTCTTCATTGAAGACGTCTCCTATAACTTCATGGCTTCATCGAAGACGTCTCCTATAACTTCATGGCTTCATCGAAGACATCTCCTATAACTTCGTGTCTTTGTGCTAAACTTGGAAACCATAATTAAAGTTTCAGAACTCAAATAAATAACATTTAACTCTATTATGTCCATTTATCCCACAGACACTATCTTACCTGGATAATTTATGTCTCAGTAGTACACAGGTGTTTCCAACATATCTCTGTTGGACTGTCCTACATATCATTCTATATTCAATTAATACTTAAAGAATCTAACTTTAATTACTTTCAGACTCGTGTTTCTGTTAATTTAGGTGAATTTCCAAGTAAAATAATTTATTAAAATCTTCAAGCTGCTGCTCTGCTGGTGAAGATTGTCTCTCATTCGGTGCCTTAGCCAAGATTCTCTTTGACATAAAAAGCTATATTTTCGCTCTGTGTTGTTTTGAAGTGGTCTCGCAGTGCTGTCACGTCCGTCCATCTCTGTGGAAATGGATTCCGTTTTCGGTTTGATGTGTTTCTGACATTTCATTCGCATCGTTTCCTCTTTCACCAACATCCCATCCACTCTTTGACAATGTAATCATCAGTTGATGATAATACCACCGTCACATGTCAACATTGGTAATGAAATGGCAGCTGTGTGTCTCTGTGTGTGTATGTATGCGTGCATCTGTTGTGTGTATATGTGTGCATCTGTTGTGTGTGTGTGTGTGTGTGTGTGTGTGTGTACATTCTATATTGGTTTGTAGTGGTTATCTGTTTTCCTGTTTCAGTGGAAATGTCCGCATTGGACTGGTTTGGGGTGGGAACATGATATTTTATGACAAATTCTGTTTGTTTCTGCTTAACATTCACCTCTGTTCTGGTACTTCAGTGTCAAGTTGCAAAACTGCAATGCAAAGGTACATATTTTGTGGTAACTCTATGTAAGGTATACCTCTGTTGTGGTACTTTTATTTAATGTACAATTCTACTGTAGGATCTCTATGTAAGATACACCTGTTATGGTACCCTATGTAAGGTACACCTTCTGTTATGGTACCTCTATGGAAAGTACTCTTTCTGTTGTGGTACTCTATGTAAGGTACATCTTCCTATTGTGATATTAATATTGTGCAGTAAAATGTGTATATATTAGTCTAGTATTCCCTACCTGGGGTAGTATTTAATTAAAATAACCATCTCTGAATCACAGTGTACATACACAAACTTTGACGTTTTTCTATGTCAGAGAGAATGAATTCTTGTCTGAGCATGTAACTGAGCTTTTTGAAAATGCCAAAAGCTCAAAATGCATTTGGTACTCTCACTGGTCACTGCTGAAACAAATTTTCATCTCTATTTGATATTTATTGTTTATAACACAGCAAAGTCCATAAGAGAAATACTGCAGGAACTGTCCTATCAAAGATGTATTTACATTAAGTATGATACATAGATAGCTATTTTATTTAAATATTCCGTCAATTGCATATACCAGATTTTTATTCAACTTAGTGGCTATTTGCAACATCAGTGAATGTTTTTTTTTATTTGCTTTTTCCAATATCAGAGATGAGGAATTCTTATCTGAGCATGTGACTGGCTGCAAGTATGCACCATTGAAAAGGCACAAAAGACTGAAATACATCTGGTACTCTCGTTGGTCAATGCTGGGAAGAATTTTCATGTCTCTTTGATGTTCATTGTGTTTTTAACACAGCATGTCCATAACGGCAGTCTTCTACCTAACCAGCTCCTGTCAAACCATCCAACCCATACCAGCATGGAAAACAGATATTAATGAAGATGATTGTACAATAAAATATATTAGTATTGTCAATCTATAAACTGACACATCGTTACTAATAGCTTCTTAATAAAGCTTAAAAACTCCAATCAATCATCAAATTGGTGTGACTCCATTGCCAGGTCATTGATCTTTTATTTTCCAATGATTGATTTGGGTTTTTTTTTTTTCAAATTATAAAGCTATTAGGTTGTTGTTTTTTTTATATATATTTATTTACCATATTTTAACATGTATAAGGAACCCTTTTTTGTCAAAAAGTAGGTTTTAAAAATATGGGAGTTTTTTATTGATGGATAGTTTTATAATCCCTTACAACAACTAATTAGTTATTCTAATTTGTTTTTGACTTGCCATGTAACTGGCATCTACAGACTTTTGGTTAAATTCTTGCATTGTAATTCTTTAGATTTGAAGAAGTAGGGAACTAATATCCACTTTTTTTTAGGTTTGATTATGTGTGACACATTCTCAGAATTGAAATTTTGTAATGTAAGGTGCTGGCACCGACAGACGGCAGGGGAAGTGAGGCAGGCTAATGGTTTTTTGGATTTGATTCAATAATGTAGTTGAAAAATTGTTTGGGGTTGTGTTTAAGAATGTAAGAAAAAATATTTTGGAATGCAAAGAATTCTGGAAAAATCTTTGCAACATAAAAAAAAGAGAAAAAATCTCAACCAGCAAAAGCTTTAAATTCTTTACCAAAATAGATTACTTGATTACTACAATCGCTGAGATATTACGGGCGTTTATGTTGTTTTCTATCTCACGTTCTCTACCAGTCTTTTTTTCCTTTTTTTTTTTTTATTGTTCTTGTATCGTTTTTGCATTTCATTCGCAAGATTCTTGATGTGAACTTGTGTCATCATCGTCATTTTGTTTTTTTTTAATTCCTGTTTCTCCATGTTTCCATGGATGGATCAAACAGAATCTTCTGAGATGGATTTTTTTTTTTATCACAATTGGATGCCCTTCCTGTCACCAACCCTTGCCTGTTTCCCAAGGAAAGTAATATTTCTTCATAGCCAGACATGTTTCATGGAGGGACACTGCTTGCTTGGCAGTGACATTTATTTGCAACTATCATATGAAGTTAAGGCAAGGAGACACTAACACACACACACACACACATACACATGATGGGCTTCTTTCAGTTTCTGTCTCATAAATCTACTCGCAACATTTTGATCAGCCTGGGGCTAGAGTAGAAGATACTAGCCTCCAAGGTGCCACACGATGGGACTGAACTCAAGACCGTGTGGTTGGAAAACAAATTTTTTCATGCAGAGCTATACCTGTACCTCATAGCCACACCTGTGCCTGTTGTTCAAGCATACTTTGTTTATCTTGGAAGGGCCATTGCATCAATAATAAACAATAAACACATGCATTGGTTCAGTATCAGCCCTGGAATAACAGAAACTTGTCATAGACGAGGTCAGATGATTGATTGACCAGATGTTTAATCAATCAATCAATTAGTTATTAGGTTAAACAGCTAACCAGTTGACAAAAGAAAACAAAGTGAAATAGGACCAATGCATGTATTATTGGCATAACAACCCTCCCAAGTTTTTTTTTTTCAGCAGACATTATCAAAAGTGTTCCAGCCATGACCTTCATTCCTGCAACTGTCACAGAAACAGTGTTAGATGGGTTTTTTGTGATCCACAGCCTGGTTTAAGCATTTTTTTTTTTTTTTTTGCACTGAAAACAAACACTTTGAAAGTAAAATATTTTATTCTTAATTTTCTTTCTTTTATCTTTCCAGCCTTTGTTGAGGGAAATTAATAAATCTCAGAAGAAAAAACTTGGATATTGACAGAGTTTGGGGTAAGAATATCATTTATTTATCAAACCAATATTTTATAAACGTGAATAATTTGAAGTAGAAAAAGCAAGTTTGGTAACTTGACATCACTGGATCATTTACTCTGTCTGTGTGCGTGTGTGTGTGTGTGTGTGTGTGTATAAAGAAAGTCAGGAGGTATGAGACGAATATATTTATTTCACCAGTTGATATCCATAGGATGATGGCTGTTTATGATACTCTATAATAAATTATTTTTGCATATCAACTGGTGAAATAAATATATTCGTCTCATACCTCCTGACTTTCTTTATATGCACATACACACATATATATATGTATATGACGGGCATCTCAGTTTTTGTCTACCAAATCCACTCACAGGGCTTTGGTCAGTCATTAAAGTGTGGACATGCTGGGGTACTGCCTTGAAGAATATTAGCCGGACGAATCCACCCCAGTACTAATTTTTAAGCCTCACATTTATTCTATTGGTCTCTTTTGCTGAACCACTATCTTGCAGGGACGTAATCAAACCAACACCAGCTATCAAACTGTGATGGGAGACAAATACACACACACACACACACATGACGAGTATCATTCAGTTTCTTATTTCTTTATTGCCCACAAAGGGCTAAACGTAGAGGGGACAAACAAGGACAGACAAAGGGATTAAGTCGATTACATCGACCCCCCCCAGTGTTCTTCAACTGGTACTTAATTTATCGACCCCGAAAGGATGAAAGGCAAAGTCAACCTCGGCGAAATTTGAACTCAGAACGTAGCGGCAGATGAAATACTGATAAGTATTTCGCCCGGCGTGCTACCGATTCTGCCAGCTCACCGACTTAGGATTCAGTTTCTGTCTACCAAATCCACTCATAAGGCTTTGGTCAGCTTGAGGCTATGGTAGAAGACACTTGCCCAAGGTGTCATACAGTGGGACTGAACCCAGAACCACATTATTGGGAAGCAAACTTTTTACCACACAACCACTTTGTTTTAAATTTCATATCATCGCGTAACTTCAGGATTTCACTGACGTGTTTGTTTATTTTTGGACTGACATTGTAGGGTAGGTGTGAGAGGCTGGATCTGGCCAATTTCAGCATAGGATAGGTGGAATATTTTGGCCGGATATGGCTAGTTTAAATGCTAACGAGTTAATGGGAATAAAACCTTTTTTTTTTTTTTTCTGAATATGTACTGTTGAAATTGGGGTGTGCCTGATATTCCCATGTCTCTTGCATGTCTGTGTGTCTTTCATGCTACCAAATATGGTGTGGATATAAGGGAACAAGGTAGCCTGCTAGAAATAGCAGCGAAATCTCCTCCACATCACCTCATCTTCAAATCTTCTTTTCTCTTTTATTTGTTTCTATCATTAAACTGTGACCATGCTGGGGCACCACCTTGAAGGAATTTTCGTAAAATGGATCAGCAGTTCCAGTACTTTTTTTTTTAACCCGGTACTTGTTCTCTTTTACTGAACTTCTAAATTATGGGGACGTAAACACACCAACACCAGTTGTCAAACAGTGGTCAGGGGCGCGCACACAGAGACATGTATAACGGGCTTCTTTTAGTTTTCATCTACCAAATCCACTCGCAAGGCTTTGGTCAGCCCGAGGCTAGATTAGAAGACATTTGTCCAAGGTGACACACTTTGGGGGACTGAACCCAGGACCATGCTGTTGAGAAGCAAGCTTCTTACCACACAAGTACACATGCACCTATCATCTTAAAAAAAACTTCAACTGGGTGGTGGCGGCAGTGGCAGCGGTGGTGGTGTATTTGCTAATGTAGTCCTAGATACACCTACATCTGAAAAAACAATAAAGGATGGTCACAGCTGGAGTGTCAACGTCTTTTCGTTACAGGTGATCGGGACCAGGGAGTGAACGCCATGTTCAAACGCCAGCAAACATCTGCTGCCGACTCGCAGCTGTCGTAGCAGACGTCCAGTGGTAATATTTCTTATGAATGAAGAAAAAACTAAACAAACTCAGATGTTTGTTTAGTTTCCAGCTTATTCCTGGCAGTTGCGTTGTCTTGTGTAACCCGTCTTACTAGTTTGACAGTCTATCGGGGTGGGGGGAGTCTCTCTCTCTCTCTCTCTCATCATTGTCTTGGCAGCAGCAGTAGCAGTGGTGTTAGTGGTGGAGATGGTGGCGTATTGCATGTAAATGTCACTAGTGCCACAATCCTATCAATAACATCCGGGTTCAGTCCCACTGCGTGGCACCTTGGGCAAGTGTCTTCTACTATAGCCTCGGGCCGACCAAAGCCTTGTGAGTGGATTTGGTAGACGGAAACTGAAAGAAGCCCGTCGTATATATATGTATGTGTGTGTATATGTTTGTGTGTCTGTGTTTGTCCCCCCCAACATCGCTTGACAACCGATGCTGGTGTGTTTACGTCCCCGTAACCTAGCGGTTCGGCAAAAAGAGACCGATAGAATAAGTACTAGGCTTACAAAGAATAAGTCCTGTGGTCGATTTGCTCGACTAAAGGCGGTGCTCCAGCATGGCCGCAGTCAAATGACTGAAACAAGTAAAAGAGTAAAAGAGTAGGTCTTGCCAATACCAAACTGAAGACAGACATTACCGCTTTTTTGGGGGGTTTTTTTCGGTCTTTCTATTTATTTTTTTCTTTTACTGATTGTCACTCCCAACAAAGTACCATAAGTATAAAGACCACTAGACCACTAGAACAGGCCTCAGACAACCACTTGGTGCATTTTATCTTTTACTTGTCCCAGTCATCAGGCTGCAAGCCATGCTGGAGCACCACATTGAAGGGTTCAGTCAAACAAATTGGCCCCAGGACTTCTTTTTTGCTTTTTGTCTTTTTAAAGCCTGATACTTCTATCAATCGCTTTTACCAAATCACTAAATTATGGGGATGTGAACAAACACTATTGTCAAGCAGTGGTCAAAAGGCTTACTGGATTTTTCCGAGTTCAAATACCACTTAAATCAACTATACCTTTCGTTCATTTGCAGTCAATAAAGTGCCAGCTGAATACTGGGGGTCACTGTAATCAACTATCCCCCTTCCCCAACATTCCAGGCCTTGTGCCTATATCAGAAAGGGTTATTATTATCAAAGTGGCAAGCTAGCAGAATCTTTTGCATGCCAGACAAAACTCTGCCATTCATCCTTTGAGGGTTTGATAAAATGAAGTACCAGTCAAATTTAGGGTCAATTTAATCGACAGTGTTTCCCGTCAAATGTCATTCTTTGTGCTTCTATTGAAGACAATTGTAACCACAATGACAGCAATAGCTTTGGGCTTGTCCCTTAGAAAGAACATACTCCAGACATCACTCAAGCCAGATATTGGACTTCCACTATCACTGTTCATCTGATCTTCTATGTCTCCAGTGACCATCAGACCATTAAATCATTAGGCCATCACACCACTAAATCACCCCACCACACACACACACACACACACACAAAGAGTCAAGGAACTGTAAGTCTAATGTTTCTATAAATATTTAACCAAAATAAAATCTTAATCTAATTTCATCTTCACCACTGATTCAGCAGAGAAATTCTTTATATTCTGGTCAGAGTTCCTGTAATTCTATCAGGAAAACTAAAGCTTAGTTAAAATATATCATACAACTGCTCATGTACACACACCACACATATATATAAATATATATATATATATATATATCATTGCTGTTACGTTAAACTGTCATATAAGCAGATGAATTAGACACATCAAATATATAAATATTGAAAAAAAAATGCATTTGGTCAAATTTGGACATATGTGTGTATAAAATACATACGTATGCACACTCACAACAGATTTTCTTACAATTGCCATGTAACAATTCTACTTGCAAAGCATCCACACACACACACACATGGCCATCATCATCATCATTATTTATTGTCCATCTTCCATGCTGGTATGGGTTGGACAGTCCAACAGGTTCCCTTGAGTCCAAGAACTGCTTTGTGCTCCAGTACCTGCTCTGGTATGGTTTCTATAGACGGATGTCCTTCCTAATGCCAACCTCATTATAGAGTGTACTGGTTGCTTTCCCTTTTTTCATTGCACCATCACTGGTGAAGTCACCATGTAATGGGCAACACTAAAGAGCTTCCTCAACAGAGAAGGAATATAAAAGAAGGGGAGACAACTTTCTGCTTTGTTTTGAGAGGTTAAAGTATGAAAGAAAGGACAGAAACAGGTTTGTTGCTGTAGAGGAGATACGTGGCTCGTTTGTATTGTATGAGTGGGGGGTTTTAGTAACTGGGGAGGGGTGGGATGAAAGAGACATAATGTTGATAGTCATGAGACGTCGATTTGGTGTCAAGGCACAAGAAGCTGAATAGAAGAGAATCTGGGAGAGTGAGGGATGGTTAGAGATGGGAGCAGAGTGGTGGGGGTTGTGGCCATACATACGGCTTTGTTTAACTGCCTGGTCTTTGAGGCACCTTTTAACAGAATCTCATTCTTTAAAAAAGCAGACCTCCTGATGCAGTACTTCGTGGTCCCCCCTCCCGACCCATTGGCATGGAAATATTCTAAATGTCAGCTGGACATTGGCCAGCTGGCTGTTTCACAAGTGGAGTGAGTAGCTCATAAAAGAAAAAAATACAAACATTATTGTTGACGTCATAATAATTCATAAACTTTTGAGAAAATGTGAAATAATTCTTTTTTTATTTTGGTGGGGGGTGGGAGCAGTGGATCTCAAAACACATGAAGCTATAAATAGCATGTAACTATTGAATTGAAAACCCCTTTTGGATAGAAAATGTTGAAGGCTGCCCAAAGGATTTGAATCCACATCTCCTGTAGACATGACAGCTGTTCTACCATTAGATCTAAGTAATTCTTTGAGTTTCTCTATCTTATGGCGTCAACAACATACAATTCTCACTTGTATGAATATAGCTTCTAAAATAGAAAGAGAAATTCAAAGATTTGCTTTGGTCCACTGGTAGAAGGTAGAACAACTATCATGCTTACAAAAGAGACATGAGTTCAAGCCCCATAGCCAGCCTTTGGCGTTAGGAAGGGCATCCAGCTGTAGAAACTCTGCCAGATCAGATTGGAGCATGGTGCAGCCTTCTGGCTTGCCAGTCCTCAGTCAAATCGTCCAACCCATGCTAGCATGGAAAGCGGACGTTAAACGATGATGATGATGATGATGATGCAGAGAACACAGAACCACATTATCTAATCTAATGTCCTTTTAAAAATGAAAATGGTGGAGTATAACTTGAGAATGATTTGGCTGCTATTTCTAGCATGTTAATCGACCACATAGCAGCATGCTTTTCACTTCATGTTAATATCAGTATTCCATGTTGGAAAATTAGAGTTGACTTTTGCCACTGGTTGTTTTATGTTGGGTAGAGATTTGAGGGGGTGAGTATGATCTTTTCTCAAGATATTACTGGTATGTACATTGGTTTTTGTCAAAGGTCAACTTGGATATAGAGGCAGAGATAGATGGGCAGGGCTCAGAGTGGACTCCCTCAAGATATTACTGGCATATAATGACCTTGTCGGGGGTCAGTTATATATGAGGCAACTACATAGGACTTGTGTGGTTTCCCTCAAAATATTACTGGTACACAATGACTCAATCACAAAAACCAATTGAAGTCAGAATGTTGAGGTACCAAAAAACAGTTCCATTGCTATATTAAACCATTTCTAATATTCTTTATCTTGGAAATATAATGAGAGAGAGAGACGGTTCTGTAAATATTCTTTTGTTTTACCATTTCTTTCTTTTTTTTTCCATTTCCCCCTCTTTCTTTTCTTTCTCTTTTTTTTCGCTTTTTTATTTTTGTCCTTTTCTTCTCCTTTCCGTTTCCACAGACAAACAACACGTTAAATAGAAACAATCAATAAATCTTTCTAACCACCATTAGTTAGGTTCAAACCAAACAACAACAACAACAGCAGCAAACCCACCCACCCACTTCCCTTGTAAAACCGAATTCCTCTTTACCTTGATTTTTTCGTTTTTTTTTTTTTTTTTTTTTTAAGTCAGGAGAATCTGAAGAAAATGGTTCCACTCATCAAAATGGATTCCATTTACTTGGAATGTGTTGCAATTTGACAAAAATTCTTCTTACATTTTTCTTCACATTCAATGTACATTCCTGTTGTTGTTGTTGTTTGTTCTTTGTTTGTTGTTGTTTTTTCTGTGTATAAAATACAGTCAAACATCAGAAATGATTTCACACCCTAACTGATGGTGATGATGATTGTGGTGGTGATGATGATGGTGATGGTCTCAACAATGATTCTGCTGATATTCATGATGATGATGATGATGATGATGATGATGGTGTGGTAGTGGTGGTGGTGGTGATATTCATAATGATGATGATGGTGATTGTGATGATGTTCTCGGCAATGATTTTGTTGATCATGATGATGCTGGTGGGGGTGGTGGTGACGATGGTGATATTTGTGTTGATGATTGTGGTGGTAGGGATATTTATGAGGACGATGGTGATAATAGTATTGATGATGGTGGTGGTGGTGGTATTCTTGATAATAATGTTTGTGGTGATGTGTGATGACGATGATTGTGATGATGATAATGATGTTGGTAATAATGATTCCAGGCGCAGGAGTGGCTGTGTGGTAAGTAGCTTGTTTACCAACCACATGGTTCCGGGTTCAATCCCACTGCATGGCACCTTGGGCAAGGGTCTTCTGCTATAGCCTTGGGCTGACCAAAGCCTTGTGAGTGGATTTAGTAGATGGAAACTGAAAGAAGCCCGTCGTATATATGTATATATATATATATATATATATATATATATATATATATACATGTATGTATGTGTGTCTGTGTTTGTCCCCCCCCCCCCAACATCACTTGACAACCGATGCTGGTGTGCTTATGTCACCGTCACTTAGCGGTTCGGCAAAAGAGACTGATAGTAAGTATTAGGCTTACAAAGAATAAGTCCTGGGTTCGATTTGCTCGACTAAAGGTGGTGCTCCAGCATGGCCACAGTCAAATGACTGAAACAAGTAAAAGAGTAAAGTGTTGATGATGCTGATATTCATGATAGCGTTGATGATTGTGATGATTGCAATGATGATGGAAGTAAGGATGATGATGATGATGATGATGTTTGCTAGTGGTGGGGTGATGATGATAATGATGTTTGTGGTGATGATGGTGATGTTAAAAATGATGAGAAAGTTGATAGAGATATAAGGGTAACACCCCCGTGCACACACACACACACACACACACACACACACACACACACACACACAACAACAAAACAATGCAGCATACATTATACACTCCCTAAAGACAGTGCTGCACATGTGCACACACGTGTGCACATACACACACACAAACAGGAATATGGAAGTGCACTTGGTGGTACAATAAAATCTTGCATAAGACTGTTTCAAACATCATGATCAAGTTTGTTTTCAACATAGGCATCAGGTCAGAGATTTGGGGCTCAGGCTGAGCCTAGTTATATATAAAAGCGTATCAGGACAATTCCACCCCCAACCCCATAGGACAATTCCCCCCCGACAACTACCCACTAGGACAATTACCCCCTCCCTGGTTAATTAGCCTCTCTCCAATATATTAAGAAGTTTTAAATCATCTGTTGTCCTCAGGGATAATTGTCCATGGGGAGGGGGTAAATGTCCTAGACTCATATAAAAGACACCCCTTGGTCATAAATGACCATGGGATTGAACCTAGAAAGTTTGTCTCCGAGGCACAAGTCCGGACAAGGCTGTTCATGGAAGACCAGCGGTCGCCCATGCATACCAACCTCTCCTCTCCATGACACCCATGTTACCCAAGGGAAAGGCGAAGGGGCTGATACAGCTTGGCACCAGTGACGTCGCAATTCATTTCTACAGGTGAGTGAACTGGAGCAATGTGAAGTAAAGTGTCTTGCTCAAGAACACAACACAGCCTGATCCAGGAATTGAACTCACAAAGACCTCCTTTGGTCATGAATGACCATGAGATTGCACCTAGAAAGCTCCCCTCTGCAGTATAAGTCCAGGCAAGTTTGTTTTATGGAAGACCAGCAGTCACCCCTGCATGCCAGCCTCCCCTCTCCATGCCACCAATGTTATCCAAGGGAAAGGCAAAGGGGCCAATACAGCTTGGCACCAATGATGTCGCAACTCATTTCTACAGCTGAGTGAACTGGAGCAACGTGAAGTAAAGTGTCTTGCTCAAGAACACAATGTACAGACCAGTCCGGGAATTGAACTTACTGCCTCATGATTGTGAGCCTGACACTCTAACCACTGAGGCATGCACCTTCACAAGCCTGGTATATCTACCCCTGTACATAACTGTAACTTTATTTTATCAACACCAGAAGGGCAAATATCAGCATTGACCTTGATGGGACTTGAACTCAGAATATAACGAATTGGAACGAATACTGTAGTGGCATTATTTTCCCTCAACTCAGAGTAGCAGCAAGCACACGAGGAAAATAAGACTGTTTTAGCAATCTTCATTTACAAAGAAAACAAGATCCTAATTAGAAAATAATTGTTAATTAGTGTAAATATTGGTCTTAAAAATGGTGTTGAAGACAATGTCTATTTAATTAACATTCCAAACGAGTGATAAATAAATATCTGCTAAACTAATTGCGTCTTAATTGAAGAAATCATAGCAGTTGAGATGAGAAAATCGCAATAGTGCCAGGGTAGTGGTAGTGGCAGGGGGGGTAAAGTTGGATTAATTAATACAATAACGGTGGGGGGGGGGGGTAGCGTCTGCCAGCTCACTGATGACATTTTACCTATATATGTGTATGTATATACCTCTAACATTTACTTTACCTATGTGTATGTATATATGCATGTGTGTGTGTTTAAATATATATATATATATATATATATATATATATATTTAAGAATTTAAGGATTAAATATACTCAAATACCCAAAATTTCAAGGAGTTCCTGCCTTAAAAACAGGAACTAAACCAGTTATTTTGTGTTCTTTGCTACATTGGTTTCTATTAACCCATTTATTCTATCAGAAGAATTTTTATTCATTAAGATAGAAGAAATACACATAATTATATATATATATATATATATATATATATATAGTAGAGTGCACATATATTTTGAAACATATGTAGGAATTAAAGGAACTTTTGTTTATATGCTTTTTGCTCCATTTATTATTATTATTATTCATATCTACTCAAAATGCATCACTTCGACTTGGTATCTCTACCTATAAAATGGGTGTGATATCCTGTTTTTTTCTTTTGTGACTTTTGCTACCCATGGTAACTATTAACATATTTACATTGTCAAGGTTTTTTTTAAACTGAGATAATATTAATATATACATAAATTTATATACACACACACACACACACACACATGTATATAACCTTCCTTACAGGTTGGATTCTGGATGCAGACCTGTGTGACCACCCTTTCTTAACAGGATGGGTTTACAGAAGGGCTCACACCTTCAGTAGACTGTCAGCAAATTGACAATCTGAATTCACTTCATATAACTCTATCTATCTATCTATTTATCTATCTGATACACGATCCCTCGTGATCGTTTTTTTTTTTTGTTTTTTACGATACCTTTTGATCGAAAATCTACCACCCCTCTTTTATAATTATAAAAAATTTTTTTTTTCATTCCTTCTCCCCAAAAAGAAAAAAAGCTCTACTTTGTAACTTCTCCCCTCTGTGTTCAGCCCTGTGTGGCTAATAAACATATCTATCTGTCTGTCTGTCTGTCTGTCTGTTTGTCTGTGTATCTATCTATTATCATCTATCTGTCTGTCTGTCTGTCTGTCTGTCTATTTGTCTGTCTGTGCTTGTCTATCTATTATGATCTATCTATCTATCTATCTATATTTCATATGGCCCACATCTTGAAAAAGGCTTCCCATGTCTGATCTAAATAGAGAGGTTGATACTATGGAAAGGTAGTATAGATAGATAGATTCACAGATACTATAGACATATAGACAGACAGGTACAGTACACATATAATATAAATAGACAGATACAAACAGACAGGTACTATAGACAGACAAATACAACAGACGCTTACACACAGACAGATAAATACATGGACAGGTAATACAGAAAGACAAATAATAGATAGATAAATAGATAGGTAGGTAGGTAGGTAGGTAGGTAGGTAGGTTGGTAGGTAGGTAAATAGATAGATAGGTAGATAATAGATAGATAGATGGACTGACAGATAAGATAGATACAATAAATAGATAATATAGAAAGGTAACGTGGTGAGGATAGGTTGATAGACAGAAAATATAGATAGATAAATATAAATGAAGGTAATTTTTCATTAGGTGTGCCATTCAGAAAATCCTGCAGTTTGTCAGTCCTAGATCTAGGCTATCTCTCTACCTGTCTATAGTAGCTATTTCACTATCTACAGCAGTGGTTTTCAAACCAGGGTCCATATAGCCCAGTGTTTCCCAACCTTTTTTCCCGGCGCCCCACTTTTTCATAGCAAAAGTTTTTACGCCCCACCTTTTCCCATGTCCATTCACATTTACAAGTACATGTGGGCCTACTTACAATTGAAAAAAATCAAAAATTAAAAAATTGTATTCAAAATACAAAAAAATAGCTTGAGAATTGAAACAACAGGCACTGAAAGTGCATAACACCCAATAAATCGATAAAATTATTACGATTTCTCATGTTTTTAAAAAACGCGCCCCACCTGAATTTTCTCAGGCCCCACCAGTGGGGCGTACACCCCACCTTGGGAATCACTGATATAGCCCTTGAGGGTCCCTATAAACTCTTATTTAAATTTATCTGCAATAATCTGGTTATACTTCTACAATACACAAAATATTTTAACGATGTTTTTAATGCAATTCCAAATAATATTTAATAATAAGATTTTAACATTTTTCAAACATCGAAATGGCTGTGAGGGTCCACTCAAATAAAATTGAAATCAAAGGGATCCAAAGGTAAAAGTGGTCGAGAATCTGTCTGTCTGTATGTAACTATAGTATGTCTGTCTGTCTGTCTATCTGTTTCTATTTATAGTATCTGTTATCTATCTATAGCATGTCTGTCTGTCTGTTTCTCTTTTTCTGGGGTTTTTTTCTTTATTTTCTTCCTTTATATTTTCTTTTTTTTTTTTACTGGAGAAGAAATTCACATGGACAAAAATAGACATTGAATACATGTTGAGTGAAATGCAGGTATGTGTGTGTGTGTGTGTGTGTGTATATATATATATATATATATACACATATATATATATATATTACTCTGTAAAGCTCAATTTAATTTTAATTTTTTATAAATTGATTTTAATTGAGTTTTTACCTGTAATTTTGGATTTTGTCCCTAATATTATTATATATATATATATATATATATATATATATATATATATATATATCTCAGAATACATACACACCTATTTGTACTTTGTATGTATATATGTGTGTGTGTGCTTATACAAGCATATATATAAATATATATATATATATATATATATATGTATATATATGTATGTATGTATATATACACACACAAACACAAATAAAGTCAGTGTATGGATTAATACATTGTTAGACGTTTAATATCAGACAACAATGGAACAACAGCTCCTACATATATTTATATACATAAAGCTGTCACTCATTATTCAGATTAACTTGGTAGCATGTGTGTGTGCGTGTGTCTATGTATGTATGTGTTCTCAGTATACACAAACAATGAAATAACATTTCCTATTCCTGGTTGAAGCCAAATCCGACTGGAACCTGGTGCAGTTCTCCTACCTGCCAGCATGGAAAACGGACAATAAAGGATTATCTATATATATATATATATATATATATATATATATATATAAAGCAAATAAGTAACAAGGATGTCAAGGTATTAGTGTATTAAGGCCGTTTCAGGTGTTTAACCAATCAATGCAAGCATTACATCAATTTGAAATACGCTGCCTTCATTGGATGCACAAGACCATATAAACCACTAAATACCTTGACATCTTTGTTACTTATTTGCTTATTATTCACCTTGCTTTGAGCCGGACAAAACTGGACTGGCTTGGTGCCTCAACTTTAGTACCTACTTAAACTAAATCTTAATTATTTCTTAACTCGTCATATATATATATATACACACACACACACACACACACACACACACACACACACACACACAGATGACAGAAGTCAATAGACACCCTAATAATTGCTAAAATTTATTTGAATCTGAAATTATACATTCAAATTATTTATTAATTATTATAATGTGAATATCTAATATTTAGTAGACATGCCCTTTGCATTTTTCAATGCAAGGACCCTATTAGGCATGTTATTGATCAGATCATGAATATTTTCTTGCCAAGTTTCATGCAGTAATTCTCAAAAGATCTGGCTTTGACGATGCTTTCTTGTTCTTTTTATGAAGTGTCCTGTCCATTATGCCTCAGGGCTGTTCAATAGGGTTCATATCTGGTGACTGGCTTGGCCATGGAAGCTTTTGAGTGCCATTCTCTTCCAACTAATCTTGGGCCATTTTAGCTGTGTGACAAGGATCCCCGTCTTCCATAAATAAAGAGCCTTCTTTAATGATTTCACCATTGGAGTCCCTTCTACAATATGGACACCTATTTATATGAGTTTATGTTTCGTTTACACTCCACCAGCTCTGATCGACCATTCCTCCAAATTGCTCCCCAGACCAGCACAGAATAGCTGCCGTGTTTCATTGTTGGCTGCAATTTTTTCACATCAAATTCTTTATCACAGAGTCTCCAGACCCACACTCAACCACTGTCAGAAAATACAGCAACTCTAGGCTCATCAGAGAATATGACAGTGTCCCAAAATGCTAAAATGGCCTCTCCATCTTCTCACTGGCCCAATCTTTTCTCCGCTTGATGTTGGCTGGTTGAAGAAGTGGTTTCCTTCTTGCTGCTTTTCCATAGTAACCAAGTTTGTGGAGATACCTGACAGCTGTTCTGGGACTGATATCAACTTGTTCTGCTCTATCAGAGGCCTTGGAATGAAGATTATCCTCCACATTTCTCTTAGCAAAATGAAGGGTCCTATCAGAGGGCCCTGGTTGACTTGGACGAGGTGATGTTGACTCCTTCCCCTCTCTGGTGAATTGCACAGTCATTCTATTAACTGCAGAAAACAGGATCTCAAGGTTTTCTGCGATTTTACACCGATTAAGTCCACATTCAGGTTGACCCACAATATGGCCTCATTGAAATTCGGACAGTTCCAAGGCTTCTTTTAAACAGTGATATATAGAACCTGAAACATAAAATTGTCAATTAATAAAAAAACATGAACGTTTTCAAGTTAGAATAAACATAGAACAATGTTTTATGGGGTGTCTATTTACTTCTGTCATGTCCGTATACACACACACACACACACACACACACACACACACACACACACACACACACGCACACGCACGGTTGTATGTATGTATGTATATATTTATCTTTGTTAGTGAATAGCTGTGCCCAGCACAATGCTTTGTGGTGTTATCTTCCTTTGCATATTGATTTGGCTCCAATATCTCTTCTATTCCTAGTTCCTGTTATTGAGAGGTGAGATGGGGTGGGGGTGGAATAAGGGTCTTTTGCTGGTTCTTCATCTCCATAATAACCGCAGCCCTATAATTACATCTAATAACCACTGAACCCTATTATCAAACAAGGCTGTAAGGGTATATTTACAAGTCCACAATTCAGGCCTCCTTCTTATCCCTCTAACTCCTTTGCTTTCTCTCTCCTCCTTCCCCCTCTTATTTGCTTTCTGTCACTTTCTGTTCTTCCTCTTTCCCTCCCTCTTCCTTCTCTCCCTTTTTTCCCTGTCTCTCCCTCTCTCCCATCGCTCTCTCCTTTCCCCCCTCTCACACTTTGTCCCTCCCTTCTCTCTCTTCTTCCTTCCTCTCTCCCTTTTTCTTCCTGTCTCTTCTTCTCTTATAGTCTCTCTCTCCCCCTTCTCTCTTATTCTCTCCCCTTCCTTTTCCTCTTCTTTTTCTCTCTTCCTGCTCTCTATCTATCTCTCTATCTATCTATCTATCTATCTGTCTATTTATCTACCTATCTATATATATATATATATATATATATATATATATATATATGTGTGTGTCTATATATACACACACACACACCACTCACACACACACACACACTTCATGTTTGATTTCGTACTGTGTATGTGTGTGTATACAATATGTGTGTGGACCTGGAATATTTTGGTTTGTCTTGAGAACAGTTTGTGTGAATTAAGGATTGTTGGAATCGGTGAGAAGTAGAAGACCAAGACAGTGTCTGATCTAAATTACTTTCAGAGGAAATGGTTCTATTTTTAATGCCAACAGAGTCAAAGAGAATTGTTGAAACGTCGAACAGAGAACCATGTAGTGCATGTGATATTACCGCCCCAGGGTAGGCAGTAGCAGAGTTGTGATGGATGGGGTGGGGGGAAGAGGATTGGCAGTGGGTAGTATAGTTGGCGTTAATGGTTTCCAATATCTAGAGTGGCTTCTTGACAGATGAAGTGAATAGTAATAAGATCAATCGGATTAAAGAATTCTTCACTAATATGGCGCTGTCTTACAACCATATTTACAGAGCAGCCTCAACCTTACATACACACACATACGCACATACACACATGCACACACACATCCACGTGTTTGTGTGTGTATGTCTACACATTTGTTTAAAGCTAGATTTTCAGAACAAACTCACGCACACGTATTATGGCTGTGCTATGAAGAAGTTTGCTTGGTAATCTCATGGTTTTGGGTTCAATCCCACTGCATGGCATCTTGAGCAAGTATCTGAGACTAACCAATGGATTGGGATTGGATTTTGTGGATGGGAACTAAAAGAAGCTCATATATATATATATATATATATATATATATATATATATATATATATAGGCGCAGGAGTGGCTGTGTGGTAAGTAGCTTGTTTACCAACCACATGGTTCTGGGTTCATTCCCACTGTATATATATATATATATATATATATATATATACAATGGGCTCGTTTCAGTTTCCATCTACCAGCTCCATTTGCAAGGCTTTGGACAATGTGAGGCTATAATAGAAGACATTTGTCGAAGGTGCCACGCAGCTTCCTACCACACAGCCATGCCTACGCCTGTATTCATATATGCAGAATTTATATAAAAATTTGCAAAACGAGGGATTGAATGAGCTTTAATCACTAACAACAATTGTTTCTGTGCATTGGTAACAGCTGTTAGTTGCTGAGTTTTCCATATCGTACTGTTACATAAGATATTATATAATGTAATATAAATGTACCTGCACATCATCAGGTGGGTGGCTTTGAGAACACTGCTGCTAAAGGGCTAAACAAGCCATATCAAGCCAAAATATTCCACCTGTTTTATGTTCAAACTGGTTAGATCCAGCCTCTCACACCTACCCCAGAACATCATTCTAAAGATAAACAATCACGTCATTGAAATCTTGAAGCGCCAAGATAATGCAGGATTAACTCAAAACAATAAGCATCGCATTTGACGGAATAATCTGAATGGTAAAGGATTAAACCAGCCAGATCTGGCATCTCACACCTACCCAATAATATAATTCTGAAATCAAAGTCACACATCATCAAAATCTCAAAGCCTCATGACAATGCATGATTAATTATAAACAACGTGAATACGCATAAATAAGCATTACGTTTGACAGAGTAATCTCAATATGAAAGAGCTAACCATCTTTTATTCATATTGAATGTGATATCCTGATTTCTGAAGTGTGTTAAGGTAACTGTCCTACCTTCACCTTAGCTTAGAATTATTGAATTAGCTGTCCAGATTATCTCAGGTTACCGTGATAATCTTAACTGTATTATCTTGGTGAATGCAGGAAATCAATGTTGTAACTTTTATCTTAGTGGCGAGGCTACTGTGGTAGTCTTTCTCTGTCTTTCAACATAGACACGTTCTTTGAAAAGAAAAAAACTATAACTATAATGAGAGGTGGTGGCGTTGAGAAATTCAGTGTGTGTGTGTAAAAGATAGGTTGTTCCCAAATAACGACTTGGTGGTAGTGTTGTGGAGGTAGAGGTCGACAGTTCAAAGAACAACTGTTTTCAACGAATTCTTGCTCCTGCATATCTTTCTGTGGAATCTGTTTACTGAGAGACCCATGCATGGTTCCTTCAGCTCCCCTCTCACCTCAGTCAACTATTAAAAGAAGACGCATGCATGATTACATGATTAACAAATATTTTTACCGGGCAACGTAGCAGGAGTGGCTGTGTGGTAAGTAGCTTGCTTACCAACCACATGGTTCCGGGTTCAGTTTCACTGCGTGGCACCTTGGGCAAGTGTCTTCTACTATAGCCTCGGACTGACCAAGGCCTTGTGAGTGGATTTGGTAGACAGAAACTGAAAGAAGCCCGTCGTATATATGTATGTGTGTTTGTCCCCCCAACATCGCTTGACAACCAATGCTGGTGTGTTTACGTCCCCGACACTTAGTGTTTCAGCAAAAAGAGACCGATAGAATAAGTACTAGGCTTCCAAAGAATAAGTCCTGGAGTCGATTTGCTCAACTAAAGGCAGTGCTCCAGCATGGCTGCAGTCAAATGACTGAAACAAGTAAAAGAGTAGTAACAAAGACCTCATAATTAATACAAGGGTAATAATTCATCCCTAATTATGGGTGACTGGCAAAAAAAATAGATATAATAATGAAATTATTATGTATAGTGCTCAGGTGCACTACACCTAATGGCAAGACACACTTGAGGTGTGAGAACATAATTGTTAATAAGTTGCTGATAAATGATATAAAAGTTGTTGATCTTTCTATATTTGTTATTTTTTCATATTTTAACACCATTGAATATACTGATTCTGTAGTCCCAAGGTGATTGTCCTCACCTCAAATCACTAACCTGTTATCTTAGTGTTCAGGTTACTGTGGTAGTCTTAACTGTATTATCTTAGTGAATCTCGGTGGTGATGTGGTCACTAGTCTCCTCTTAAATCACTGAAGTAGCTGCTATCTTAGCTGTCAGGCTACTGTGATAGTTTTAAACTGTGTTATTTATCGAATATATTTGAGTGACTTCTGTAGTCCCAAGGTAACTCTCCTCCTTAAATTCACCAAATTAGCTGTTATTTTAATCCTTAACCAACATGCAACAAAAACTGTCTTCATATTACATTCCTCTTGTACTAAGCCCCTGCCTGTGTTTTCTCTACGATCATCACCTTAGCAATAGAGTGGGTGGGGGTTGTTGAGAGGTTTTTTTTTTTTTTTTTTTTGGAAAAGGGCCGTCCCTTCACAGGTCCTTCAGAATTGGTTGAGATTGATTCCTTTCATGTTAGAAAAGTCAATGTCAGTACAAAAAACATGAGCTGGAAGAGGATTCTTAAGGGCTATCATTCTGGGGTAAAAGCACTGGATGGTGGATACAACTTAGGTGATATGAGTTGTAAGTGCCAGCTCTGAGGAACAGAGGCCATTATAGTATTTGTAGAAAAATGAAAAGGTGACACAATACAACTGTAGATCTGTGGTTGAAGTGAATTTGTGAATGTTTTGATGCAATCTAGTCTGTGTGTTTTGAATGTAGCAAAGTCGCAGATTAAGAAGTAATACAACATTGTGGGTTTGGGATATTTGTGTAGCAGCACTGTCCGCGGTGTGGGAGCATCTGTGATGGTAGCCCCCCCCCCCTCTCACCTGGGATGCCACATGTCGTAACACCTTCTCTGGCAGCAACTTAGTGTGTTCAGCTACCAGCCCAGGCTCCACTGCTAGCCAGGCTTGAGAAGAGCAAACTGTCAAAATATCAGTTGCTCTCTGATGGTCAAGCCTGTGGCAGTGGATACCTCTGGTGTTCTCAGGCCCACCCAGACCATATCCTTGATCACCGCTATTGGGGTTGTGATGGTTATACACAAGTGCAAGCCCCATAAATCAGAGTGATTGTTCCATCATATCTCGCTCACCATTCTCTAGGGCAACACATTTTTCATTTTGTCTGCTGGGACCACAAAGGTGGTCTGAATTACAGGAAATTAAGAGATTGCAAGAATTTTGTAGCTTACCACCTGTATTTGGTCTGTAACTCAGTAGTGGGGTATAAACCTATAATCTATATTTTCAGAGAAAAATAGTTTCTAAATTACGGAGATGTACTTGCATAGCAAGTGACCTGATCTGAGATCGTGTGCTGGAATGAAAACAGTTGCAGCATGGAAGGTGTTTATAAGCCATTTAAGAAACACACAAAAACCGTTAGATTCACTTGAACATTTAAATTTAATTGGCAAATTAAATTTAAATGTTGAAGTGAATCTAACGGTTTTTGTGTGTTTCTTAAATGGCTTATAAACACCTTCCACGCTGCAATTGTTAATAATTTCTAATATTGGCAGAAAGCTACAAATGGGTGGGGAGTACCATGGTGGGGAGTACCATCAATTAAGTTGACCCCCTGTTCTTATTCCAAATTATGGGTTTCTCCTGAACTTTGTTGAGTCTTAATAGTTGTTAGAGGCTGAAGTATTTTCTGATCCTGAATTGGAAGGCCAGTCTTTGAGATTGGCTGGTGGCCAGGCATCAACCATGGAACTGGCATTGGCCAATAGACATTAATTGTTAAATTAGATGACTTACTGCATTACTGATTTTTCACCCTTTCTATCTCAAAGCCAAGACTGAAGAATTATTCTTGCTAATACCATGTTGATACTTTTGGTTGTTCATTTATTGAAGAACCCAGAAGGTGGGATCACAGAAATGGTAAATAAAACACCAAATTAAATACCTTTTCAATATTTAGTAACATTCTTTTATATTCTAACTTCATATCCCACAGGGTTGATTTTTTTCTTTCTTTGTTTTTCTTTTTTATCTCTAACTCAATAAAATCAGTCCAAATAATGTCTTGGCAGTTGTAGTGCCGAGGTAGAAGTTGACAACTCAAAGAACTATAACTGTTTTCAGCAAATTCTTGCTCCTAGTATATCTTTGTGTGGAATCCATTTATTGAGAGACCCATAAATAGTTCCTCCACCTCCCCTCTCACCTCATTTTTTCCCTTTGCCCCCACCCTGCTTCTCCTTTTATTTTTCACTCCTTCTACCTCTCCCACCCAGTTTCTCTCTCTCCTACTACTTCCTGTCTACATGAGGCTCACCTTGTGTGTTCCCCATCAGTTGCAGCCAGTTTCTCAAACAAAAAGGATGTCTTTGTTTATCTCCCTGCTGTCGACTTTACCTTGATTCAGGACTCTGTGCAAAGTGTATTTTCCATTCCCCATGGCAATTTCATTGTTTCTTATCTATCATTTTCTTTAAAGAAATTGGTTTATGGGGGGAAAAAAAGAGAAAGTATCTAACTTTTCTAACAGAACTCTTCATTACAGAAAATTGTTTTCTGATAGTACCGAATAAATAGATTGGTTTCATCAAGACTTGACAACTAAATTCAAAGAATGCAAAAATATTTGGCATCTTTTAAAGAATTCCATAATCTTAGCAGTGACAAAACCTTTGTCCGTTTAACCAAGTGTAAAAGAATGTAGAAGATTACAAAAAAATAATCTTTTATATTTTGGTCTATTTTCTTATTCTTTCACTCCCCTCCCAAAGATCTGTATTTTCTCTGATGATAATACAAAATGGATCTTTTCTGAATGTATTGAATTAACAATGAATCCTATGAACAGTGATTGAATACCGAGAGAAACTACAACACACCTATCCCTGGCTTCGATCACTATGGTAACTGAGATGGTGCCAGTTGACTGGTGGGGGTGTAGGTGGAGGTTTTGGGAATGATTGTGGTGGTGTTGGTGGAAATGATAGTGGTTGCAATGATGGTGGTGGTGGTTGAGGTGGTGCTGGTTGTAGTAGTAGTGGTGGTGGTAGTGGTGAGTAAGGTGATTGTGGAGGTGGTAGTGGTGTTGGTGTGTTGGTGGAGATGATAGTGGTTGTGATGATGATGATAATGGTGGTGGTGGTGGTGGTTGGGACGGGGCTTGGGGTGATTGTAGTGGTGTTACTTGATGGCGGGGGCGGGGACGGGTAGAGATGATAGTGGTTGTGATGATGGTGGTAACGATGGTGTTGCTGATGGATGTGGTTGGGATGGGGGAGGGGGATCGGATGGTGGCAGCAGTGGGACCATAGCAGCAGTTCTGGGAGAAATAGCAACACAAGGCAGGATCTTTGGAACTTTGAATAATTTAATAAAACAGCTTTTATTATCAACACAAACACACACACACACACACACACACACACACTGCATAACGCATATTAACATCTGCACACTGATTTATGTGGTGCACATGTTGATTACCTATCTGTGTGTGTGTGTATTGCTGCTTCTTGTATGTACACACACTTGCAGGCAGTCCTTGCATTCACACTCACACATACACACACACACATGCATATATGCATGCACACAATGCATATAGATTCATGTAGATGCTGCCCTTGCACATTGTTGCATGCAAATACTTTTCTGCATGCATCAGTGCAATCGTACTTAGTCTTATGCACACGTGTACGTCAGTTACACATACTAACAAGTATGCAAATCTCACACACACACACACGTGCACAAACATGCTGACATGCATATTCATAAGTACATGCACATATATGTGCATATAAATTCATTTACATTTATGCTCAGTGGTACACATATATGTGTGGAGGCGCAATGACCCAGTGGTTAGGGCAGCGGACTCACGGTCATAGGATCGCGGTTTCGATTCCCAGACTGGGCATTGTGAGTGTTTATTGAGCGAAAACACCTAAAGCTCCACGAGGCTCCGGCAGGGGATGGTAGCGAAACCTGCTGTACTCTTTCACCACAACTTTCTCTCACTCTTACTTCCTGTTTCTGTTGTGCCTGTAATTCAAAGGGTCAGCCTTGTCACACTGTGTCACGCTGAATATCCCCGAGAACTACATTAAGGGTACACGACACGTGTCTGTGGAGTGCTCAGCCACTTGCACGTTAACTTCACGAGCAGGCTGTTCCGTTGATCGGATCAATTGGGACCCTCGACATCATAAGCGATGGAGTGCCAACAACACATATATGTGCATTTCCTCATATCCCACAAGCTCATATAACAAATCACACACACACATTTTTTCTGCCCTTCTTTTTATAACCCACAAGCACAAAAACACACATACACGCACACATGCATGTGGAGGGAGGAGTGCACCTCCTAATATTCCAGTATAAAGCCACAGCAACGTACCCCCACTTTAATATCATACTCTCTTTACTCTTTAACTTGTTTCAGTCATTTGACTGCGGCCATGCTGGAGCACCGCCTTCAGTCGAGCAAATCGACCCCAGGACTTATTCTTTGTAGGCCTAGTACTTATTCTATCGGTCTCTTTTGCCAAACCGCTAAGTTATGGGGATGTAAACACACCAGCATTGGTTGTCAAGCGATGTTGGGGGGACAAACACAAACACACATATATATACGACGGGCTTCTTTCAGTTTCCGTCTACCAAATCCACTCACAAGGCTTTGGTCAGCCTGAGGCTATAGTAGAAGACACTTGCCCAAGATGCCACGCAGTGAGACTGAACCCGGAACCATGTGGTTCATAAGCAAGCTACTTACCACACAGTCACTCCTACGCCTATCTATAACTAGTCAAAGGATTTTCATTAATCTTTTGCCATGTTTAAGGTTTACTAATCTATCATAATCATCGCCATCATCATCATTGTTTAACATCTGCTTTCCATGCTGGTATGGGTTGAACTGCTTGACAAGAGTTGCCAAGCTTGAGTTCTATGCCAAACTCTGTTGTCTGTTTTGGCATCGTTTCTACCAGGGCTGTGGAATCAAAAAAAAAAAAGAAAAAAAAAGAGTCTTCGACTCTGACTCCTTTGGTGTATATGTTATAACTGGTTTATATTAAAGAATAAAGATATTGTGAGTCGGAGTCAGTAAAACTTAATTGTTTCTGATTCCAATTCTGACTCCACAGTCATGGTTTCTACAGTGGGATGCCCTTACTAATGCCAACCACATTACAGAGTGTACTGTAGGTTAACACTAGGTCAACCTTTATCCAGTCAACTTATAATCAAAGATGAATCCAGTCGTGACCATCCCATATTTTTGTGTATATAGGACCTCGAAAATCCAATACATCTTTTTATTTGTAAGACTGTGTGGTGTGATTTTAGGGAGTTCAGCTGTTATTTCTAGCAAATGTATTGACTACATAGAGGTTCCCTAATTGGCTATATGTCTCATTTGTGGTAACTGTTTAGCCCCAGGTCAGCCCTGACACCGTAGACCCATGATGAAAGACTTTCAAGGCATGACCATCTCGTGTGTTTTTAATCAGGCATCGTGTAACTTGGAGTATATTTCTGCAAGTGTACGTCCCTTTCTATAATATTTCCTTCTTGTTTACTTCCATCGTAAATATACAAATTTGATGGAGAGAATAGCAGTGATTATATTTAATTACTCTCCCCGTATTATGAATATTTTCTTGGTAAGTAACGAAGTAATGACTTAATGACATATTTGTTGTTAACGACAGACATTAAGTTTAATGATGTTTACGAGCCATTGCACAGAACAAATTAACACACGCACACACACATCATACAGCTAACATGCATACATATAGACATATAAATATATAGATGTACATTTATACAACAGGCATTCAATACATGCATACATACAGCAGATATGCAGTACACACACACACACACACACACACACACACACACAGCAGGCATATAACATATACATTTATATAGCTGATAATGAATGCATATATACACAAAATATACAGTTCATACATACAGTTGATGTACAACATGTGTGTGTGTATATATATACATAGCATACGCATACATCATACATACAGTAGGTGTACAACGTGTGTGTGTGTGTGTATACATAGCATACACATACATCATACATACAGCAGACATTCAGTGCATACATATATCAGGCATACAACATACATATGTACATACACACAGTAGTTATACAACATGCATATACACAGCTGATATACAACACACTTACATATAACTGACACACACACATACACTTGAATACAGTAGCTGCACATATATACACACACAGAGGCATGCATAGATGCGTATAACAAACATGCACTACACGTGCATACAACAGGTGTATATAATAAACATACATACAAGACATATATATATATATATATAGAGACATTCCTCTACACATCTATATACACATTCCCTACTATAATATGCATGTATGCTACAGGTGCATCACATTGTACAATAAATGCAGTGTATGCACATATGCACACACACACCCATCCAACACACACACACACACACACTCACAACACCCACTTAAATCATACATGCATGTATACACTGCACTCATGCACTAACACACACACACACACGTACACACCCACTCACACACACACGATATGTATGTGCATAATCATTCATACATGCACACATAAACACACATTACTCACACATAAACACACCCATAACATACATATCACTCATACATATGTGTGCATACACACACACACACACACACACGATCACTCATACATATACACAGACACACACAAAGAAACACATACACAAAACATACATTAAACAAAACATGCACATTCATAAAATCACACCCATTAAACACATCCACACACGAAACAAAACACACATGAATACAGTACACACACACACACACACACACACACACACACACACACACAAAACCCATCAATCTCCTAGTGTGTGTCTGTGTGTGTGTGTGTGTGTTCTTTCTCCAATAAAACACATTAGATTTTTGTTAGAGTGGACAGCTTTCACATACAATTGTCTTCTTAAATTGGTAAATAGACAATTGGAATTTAGTTTTCAAGGAGTAAAAATGGTTTAGATCAGAATTTACATTAATTCAATGATATTTCTCTTCCTTCCTTTCTTTTTATTTTTATTTTTTTTTATTTTCATTTCTTCTTAATGTTTTTTTTTTTTTGCTTTTATATGCCGATTTTTTTTGTGTTTTTTTTTATGTTTCTAACCATCAAATTCCTCACAGATTGCTCAAACTATTATATTGGAGCCAACTCCCCACCACCACCACCTAAAACTCTCCTCTTCCTCCACCACCACCACCATTGTCTTCCATTTTATTTTGATTTGCCGACAACTGTTGTATTACATAATTATTTTCATGTATTTCTGACCCAGATTTCTTGCTAAATTATCTTTTCTAGAATATATTGTTGTTATTGTTGTTGTATTTGTTACGTTTGTTGTTGTTGCTGCTGCTATTCTTCATTGTTTGGTGTCTGTCTTTTTTATATTTTGTTTTTGCTTGTTTTTATTTGTTTCTGCTATTTTTTTTTCTTCTTCTTCTTCTTAATCTGAGGAACCGAAAAGTGATTTTGAGTTTCTGTAACATTTTATCATCTTCTTCTTCTTCTTCTTCTTCTTGCAGTATCCCTCCACTTCCACCTCCTCCTCCTCCTCGTAACTCCTTAGTTGTGGACGTTGTTATTACTTCTGCTGCCAGAATGCTTATTCTTCTCGTACTATTATGGCTAAACAGGAGAGATCACAAATGTTGGAAGAGTTTGTCCAAGAAACTGGCTTGGATCGAAGATTTGCTCAGAATGTCTTGCAAGGTAGATGTTTGGAAACGCTTTCTACAATTCTTCTCTACGATTAACCTTTCCCATTAAATACTTTTTTTTTTGCATTCTAGTAATTGTTTTTGTTTCATTTTATTCTATACTAAAATGCTGAGATTCTTGAAAATTCCTGATGTCTTACTTTAGCCATTTTCATGCTGACCCACTCGAGGCTACCCCTAATTTTTTGATTCAAATTCTCTGTCTTATAGTGATCTAATTTAAAATCTTCCATCAAAATTTCATGTTAATTTATATTCCAAAAACCAGATTATTAATGACTAGCTTCAAAGCTGCACACCCTGCGGACTTTTAAGCTAACTCCTGCGGATGTCTAATTGGGCCCGTGGCCCAAGACTAAAGACAGCTAAACAGCATGACTATAATACATCTATAATGACTATATGCACTGGTGGTGTTTGATCAGAGGTTAAGGACGGATGGGAATTAATTCTGTAATGCAATCATTCTATTGTTCCAGTTCAAAGTTGAATTCCAACGGTTGGCCAATTTGTCCCAAAGTTCTTATTTCCACATAAAATTAACAAAGCGAATATCATTTATCTTCTCCTTCATCTCTCATGTCATCTGACAAAAGTCAGCCCAAGATGGCGGGAATCAGCCAAGCTTTACTTGCTAGAAATAGCAACCAAAATGCTTTTAAATCGGATTCCGATGCTGGATGTTCACGAACCAAATGGACAGATTTTCAATCCTGGGATCATTCTGATTCCAAAAAGGTATAATATGTCTATGTAGAGCAAATGTAGACTGAGTTACAGGGGTCCCAGACGGACAGACAGAATTCTGCTTTTCTTATTATAGATAAAGTTATTTAATAAATTCTTCATGTTTTTCAAAACGAATTGAAACAAGTGTGGTTTATTTCCACAGAAATATGGTAAGAAAAGGGTTGACATGATCCAAATTAAAACCATCATGTTAATTGATCTTCCAAGCAGATCAATAATAAGTAATTGTACTAAATTCTTTGTTGTTTTCAAAATGAATTGAAACAAGTACAGTGCATTTCAACAGAAGAATGGTAACAAGAATTAAAGTGATCTAAAAGCTTCCATCAAAATTCCATGTTAATTTATGTTATTCTAGTCAATTCTTCAATATACACAAAAGGTGTATATTTCAACAGAAAATATAGTATTGAACAGGTTAATTCCTCAAACCCCATTCACCCAGCCCACTTGTCTCTCCACCCCTCATCACCCTTGTTGTGTCCAACCACCCCACTGCCGACCTTTGCCCTTTTCTCCCCAGGACATCCTTCCTTTGGAATTTTCTTCCTGGTCATCTCTTTTCTGCTGGTGTTGACCAGCAGCTGTTTAACCCTTTAGCATTGAAACTAGCCACATCTGACCAAAATGTGGCACGTAAATAGCACCATTTGAGCGTGATCGTTACCAGCGTCGCCTTCCTGGCACTTGGGCACGTGAAAAGACATTCGAGCAAGTTCATTGCCAGTGCCCCTGGACTGGCTCCCGTGCAGGTGGCACGTAAAATACACCATTTCAAGCATGGCCGTTGCCAGTAGCGCGTGACTGGCCCTCGTGCCGGCGGCACGTAAAAGCACCCACTACACTCTCGGAGTGGTTGGCGTTTAGGAAGGGCATTCAGCTGTAGAAACTCTGCCAAATCAGATTGGAGCCTGGTGTCGCCTCCTGGTCCACCAGTCCTCAGTCAAATCGTCCAACCCATGCTAGCATGGAAAACGGACGTTAAACGATGATATATATATATATATATATATATATATATATACACACACACACACACACACATCACTATCTATTCACATTAGACAGACGTATCTGTACATAGACTCGCATCTGGTGCATATGTACATTCATATATATCTATACACATACATATGCATGGCACCATCTTTGCACATGTGTACACACACACAAACACACACACACACACATATTCATACACTTATGTCCACTGACACATACACATTGATATTTATGTAAATGTGTGTGTTTGTGCACATCGCCATCTTTCTACACACACAAATAAACACACACACACACACACACACACACTCAGCATCAATTCCCTTGTGTGCCTCTCTATGTACTGTACCAACATTATGAAGAGTTCATATAATTAAGATCATCAGTGTTTTGGGGCTAATTAACATCATATTTAGAAATTAACCTTTTTTTTTTTTTTGTTTTTTTAACACTACTTACAACCAGATTTAGATCCTCTGATGGGAAAATTACATACAGGAATAAAAGAGATGACGATAGAGAAATGTAGCACTGATATTTGCAAAGCAAGTGTTTTTATCTCTAAAGATGGCGTTACTAGTCTGATGTACGATGATGAGCTTATTTAGAACAACTTATGACATTTAGTTGTGATCTATCTCAGAAGATGTGACATATCTTCATGGCTGTGTCATTGGAGAATATATATGTTGTTATGTTTGTTTTCTCTGTCTTCTGGAAAAAAAAAATGGAAAGTTAGGTATCTGCTTTCAAAAGATCTGTTTGTCCTTCATCATCATTATTGCTACCTCCACTGCCATCATCATCATCACCACCATTGTCCTCATTACTATCACAACCATTATTACCTCCTCTATGATTCTGAACAGCCTGATGCCTCTCTTCCTTCCCTCTCCTTTCCCCCTCTCCCTTAGGTCCCATCCATTACCCACAAACAACATGATATATATATATATATATATATATATATATATTTGTGTGTGTGTGTGTATAACTATATATAAATATGTATATATATATATATATCATCATCATTTAACATCGATTTTCCATGCTGTCACAGATTAGATGGTTTGATACAGGCTCCAATTGCCTGTTTTGGAATGGTTTCTAACCAACCACTTTACAGAGCTTACATGGTGCTTTTTACGTGGCACTGTATATATATATATATATATATATATATATATATATATATAGTAGAGGGAAAGAGAGAGAGAGAGACAATTATGTGGATAAACAAATTAAACCTAACAGCTTGGCTTTTTGGAATCTGCATGGCAGTTCCACAGCTGGAAACCAATAGCCAAGGCTGAAGGGAGACAATCGTTTACCTTCGTCGTACTTTGGTGACCACAAGATGGCAATGTGGCCGAAGATTGATGGACAATGGCAAAGGGAGATAATCACCAAGAGTTTTATCCTTAAAAACGAGGCTTTCCCCCCTCTATATTTTAAAGAAGTCTCAGGCCAGCAGTGTTTGGGGTCTGAAGATACACAATAAGGCTAAATCCCTTATGAGCGAGAAACCCAGGATAACCCCCATAAACCAGCCTACTCCAAAATAATATTAACTGCTCTACATTTTGGCATGTGCTTCTCCTCCGGATTTATCTATTTCTACAAACAATCCTATATACATATATGTATATATATATATATATGTGTGGCTGTGTGGTAAGTAGCTTGCTTACCAACCACATGGTTCCAGGTTCAGACCCACTGCGTGGCACCTTGGGCAAGTGTCTTTCACTATAGCCTCGGGCCGACCAAAGCCTTGTGAGTGGATTTGGTAGACGGAAACTGAAAGAAGCCCGTCGTATATATATATATATATATATATATATATATATATATATATATATATATATATATGTGTGTGTGTATGTGTATCTGTGTTTGTCCCCCAACATCGCTTGACAACTGATGCTGGTGTGTTTATGTCCCCGTAACTTAGCGGTTCAGCAAAAAGAGACCGATAGAAAAAGTACTAGGCATCCAAAGAATAAGTCCTGGGGTCGATTTACTTGACTAAAGGTGGTACTCCAGCATGGCCGTGGTCAAATGACTGAAAAGAGTAAAAGAGTATATATATATACATATATATATATATACATATACACACATGCATACAAGGACATGCACACACAGACACTCACACACATGTGTATAAATATATTTTTCATTGTTCTATATCAGCAAAAAAACAATGAGACAATTATTCTGCACTCAGTTGTGCACACTCCCATATCACTCTCACTGCCAGCAATAAAATGACCCATTGATTGATCCATTGAAAATCTGTATTCAATGATGCCATTGTTCACCAAATGGCATCATTTACTGATAAATTTAAAAACACACAAAAAAAAAAGAAACTGAGTTGGTGATGTGTCCACAAAATTATCGACCAGGATTCTATTTTGGCCAAAGAGGTCCTAGAGAAGTCACTAAGAGGTAATCTATAGTGCCAGTGAACACTGGTTAATCCAGTTTAATCTTGTTCGATAGCCAGCTTAATCCCCTGACAACCTGGAAGCTTACTAGAGACTGACACAAGACTTGTTTTAATGACCGGCAAACCCAGCTGAGGGCCAACAAACGTCTAGTGATAGTGCAGCAGGAACACAGAAACATTTGGAGTGGTGAATGAGAATGCTGGAGGACCCCTTTGTATGTGATTCAACCTCTAATCTTTGTCAGAATGTCTGTCTTGTCTCATGTCGCACTTAGATTTTCAAAAAAAAATATGTACACCCCACCACCACCATGAATAGACAAAATTGTTATTATATACATATAATTGACTCCTTCATTGGCACTTCTAGCAACGTCATCTACTGCATCTCCTGCTCTCTCTGTCCTTCTCTATACATCGGTCAGATGGGACGCCACTTGACTGACCGGTTCGTGGAACTCACACTGAGTCTATATACAATGATGAATAATTAGACCCAGGGGCCATCCGGACTCCCGTCTTCGCCTTGAGCAGGGATTAATCTACTCTCTTCACTCCTTTGCGCTACATGGGCTCAATCCTCCTCCCCTCTTTGTCTAACCCTCCCCCTCTCTCCTCTCTTCCTCTCACACCTACATCCTCCTCACCTCTCCTCTCTTGCTCTAGCACACTCATATAAGTGTGAGTATGTATATGTTTGTGTCTCCTTGTCTTGACATTGCGTGATAGCTGTAAATGAGTGTCACTGTCATACAAGCAGCGTCATTTATTACCAATATTCTGCGAAAACATGTCAGGCCATGAGGAAATATTACTTTGTTTGGATACAAGTGGTGGCTGGGGACATAGAAAATTTGCCTCCACAAAATCCATTTGACCCATGGATATTAGAATAGACCATGACTTATTCTAGAATAAGTCATACCTTACCAAACTGTTGCCAAGTCCCATCACAGGAGTGTGTGCCCCACTTTGAGGAACTCTGGTCTTGGAGAAGGATATTGGGTGTCAAGAAACCTAATGTTTGTTCAGTTTCTGGTTGACCCTGCATCCTTGGAAAAGGGGAATACTAAAACAATAATAATAATGATGGTGATGATAATGTGTGTGTGTGTGTGTGTGTATGTTATATATTTGAAGAATTTCAATCTACTGGGTCCCTAAATATATGTTTGCAGATCCTGTTGTTTGTTGTTCCAAATTGATATGAAATAATTAGTGGCATGTAAATAGCACCATTCTATGCATATATATTCCAACAACCTGTTGTTTAAACAACTACTGTAAATATATATATATGTATATGTATGTGTATATATTAAATATATATATGTATGTGTATATATTCCAGATATGTATACTTGTCAGATAAGTAATTTGATCCGAGATCATATTTTGAAACTAAAACCACTACAGCATGGAAAATTGATATTAGCCATTTGGAAAACACACAAAGACTGTTAGCTTCGCTCAATCATTTATTTGGTGTCAATAAATGTTGAAGTGAAGTTAAGTCTTTTTTGTATGTTTTTCCTGAATGGCTAATGTCTTCCTTCCATGCTATGTAAACTCTGACCGTATATTCTTCTCAGCAGTCTCTTGAGTCTAAGAAAGAAAGACGGTTCTGCAAATTTCTTGTTGAACAACCTGTGCAGATGGTTCGTTAATAGTGATCAAATGTTTGTCTGTTCTTCAGCTCGCTCTCTCTCTCTCTCCATCATATCAACATGTCAACATTGTCCGTACTGCTGCTATTTAGCCCTAGGAAGCTGGACCGCTTCCTGTCGGCCTTGACACATTTCCTGTGTCCTTATATATTTATTTGCGAGAGGTTGACAGACATCTTCAGCCAGCTGGTGTTGCTACTTCAGGCTGATGACGAGCAATGACTCAGAAATATGTCCCTGAATGCAGACTAAAGCTGGGTGGGGAAACTTGTCTCCCCTTCACAAATATGAGGACACAGGAAATGTGTCAAGGCCAACAGGAAGCGGTCCAGCTTCCTAGGGTTAAATAGCAGCAATATGATTCCCTTATTGGGACTGTCATATTAAGTTGACAGTATACAACTGCTTTATCGTAACACTGCTACTTAAATCTCTCTGTGAGATTTATAATTAGATCATTTCTAATTTATATATATATATATATATATATATATATATATATTTTTCTCCTTGTCTCCGTATTCTTTCTGTTGAAGAGCGTAGCTCGAAACGTCAAAGACTTTCCGTATTCCCGAGCGTCATACTAATATATACTTTTGTTATTTACACCACCTGTCCTCGTCTGTTGTTATTATTTGTATATTCTCCCATATATATATATATATATATATAGGTTATGAGCGAAAATGGTGTCAATTAGACCCAGAGGTTTCAGGTAATGCTGAGTAAGTGCTATGGATAGACCATAGTTAAGCTCCAGGTTCGGTGATTATGTGAATAAGGGGTCCAACGTAGGTCATATATCAGGGTGTGAATATAAAGGGTTTCGTAATGAGATAAAAAAAACCAAGGTTGTGTATAATATAGAATATTTATAAATAAGAAGGTCTATTTATAAATATTCTATATACTCAGCCTTGAATTTTTATCTCATTATGAAATCCTTATATATATATATATATATATATATACATATATATGTCACTTTTTACTGTATGAGATAATCAAAATGTTTAATTCTCATGTGTATTCACCTGATGAAAACTTTTTTTTGCATGATGTAACATTTCTATTCATTAATAAAAAACACATCTGAATCAGCTGTAGTGACCCATAATCCATCTGTTGTTACTTGTTTGTTTTATATATATATGTATTTATTTATATATATATATATATATATATAAACTCTGCCAAATTAGATTGGAGCCTGGTGTTGCCATCCGGTTTCACCAGTCCTCAGTCAAATCGTCCAACCCATGCTAGCATGGAAAGCGGATGTTAAACGATGATGATGATGATATATATATATATATATATATATATATGCACAAGTGTAGGTGTGTGGTAAGAATTTTGCTTCCCAACCACATGGTCAGCACCTTGGGCAAGTATCTTCTGCTATTGCCTCAGACCAATTGAAGCCTTGTGAGTAGATATGGAATATGGAAACTGAAAAAAGCCTGTTGTATTGTGTGTGTGTGTCTTTGTTTGTCCTCCACCACTGCTAAACAACTGATGCTGGTGTGTTTACACCCTTGTAACTTAACGGTTCAGCCAAAGAGAATGATAAAATAAATATCATGCTTAATTCATTTGAGTAAAATTATTCAAGGCAAGCTCTAGCATGGCTGCTGTCTAATGACTGTAAGACGTAATAGAGATATCCCTATATTAGCTATTAGCAACGAAAGCAGTCTTTGTAATAAATATCAATTTAGATGTGTTGTTTTAAACATCATAAGCTGCAGTGTTTGTCCTGAGAATATGTCTTGTATAAACATTAAGTTCTAAATAACACAGATTATATTGGCAGAGAAAATTTCATCGACATTAGCAGATGAGACTTGTCTCATGATTTTGATGCAATTTTTGTGTCTGGCATTCACTGATTGTGTGTCTGTTGCTAACGAGGCAACAATTATACTGAAATTGCATGATGAAACCATCCCATCTGCTGGTGCTGATGAAATTTTGTCAGCTGATATAATCTGTACTATTTAGCATTTTACGTTTATACAAGATAGTTTAAAGCAACTCATCTAAGTTAAGTTAGATGTACAAATTAACAATTATCATATATGATAACCGTGGTGATAAATAAATCAACTGTGAGTGTAAATATGAATATCGCATGAATTGAATTGGCTTGAGATTTCTTATATAACATTACATAACTCTTGTATGCAATATAAAATAAATGGTTGTTCATTGAAATGTATGTAGCATTGATGTCGCTTCTCTATTTCTTAATCAAAATAATTGTTTTATATATTCTCTGAGTGGTTGGCGTTAGGAAGGGCATCCAGCTGTAGAAACTCTGCCAAATCAGACTGGAGCCTGGTGTTGCCATCCGGTTTCACCAGTCCTCAGTCAAATCGTCCAACCCATGCTAGCATGGAAAGCGGACGTTAAACGATGATGATGATGATGATGATGATGATGGTGATATATGTGTGTGTGTGTGTGTGTGTGTGTGTGTGTGTGTGTGTGTGTGTGTGTGTATACATACACATGTGTTAATAGCAACCAATGAGAATGAGTGTTCAACACAGCATTGGTGGAGAAAAATTCCTTATTTATGGGTTAAAGCTACCATTGGTTTCATGGAGTGGAACACTGATGTTCCATGTGATATAAGATTGATAATTGTTGAGGGACTCCCCATTGCATGAAACCAATGGTAGCCTTAATCCATATATATCTAAATCTAGTCAAATCAGATAAACTAACAAGATTAACAATAATAAAACAAGAGGACATGCGCAAAGTATGTATTAGCTTGACACTCAGTAAAAAGAGATAGCTTTTGACATTTCAAGCATAGCTCTTTGTTGGAAAGGAGAAAGGGAAAAGTCCAAAGAAGGAAAAGAGACCGCCAACTGCACATGTGTAAATATTGAATGGCTATAGGGGGTCCACTGGAATAAAATAGTAAGGTTTCCAAAACATCCTCCACTATTCCTTCCATCTAAAGTGGAGAGCTTACAGAATCGTAAGCCACTGATCTACACAATGTCCTGAACCATCTGGGACAACTCAGTGTCCATTTTTCTCTCCCATGCAGCATCTTCTAGAAGTGATTGCAGGCAAAAAGCATGGGTGGGAAAGACTTTTTTGTCGTTTGATGTTACGTCTCTTCTGCCATCATCAACGCCTTATACATAAATCCCTCCATGAGCAGTAACTACTGGCGTCCCCTCTCCATCACCGATAGACCCACAATTCCCTCCCATCATCATTACCTCCAAAATACTCCTCCTTCACTAGTAATCCCAGATGTTCCCATCAAAATATCTGTTGCAGTAGTTATGACCCCCCCTCTCCCACATAAACAGGCCCTCCATCCTCAGGACTACTAAACACCCCTTCTGTCACCAGTACCAGAAGAACCCCCTTCATCCTTTATATTCACCAAGCTTCGACTCCATCACCAATACCCACCAGACCCACCGCACTCTTTATGGCCAACACCAGAAATCCTCCACCCCCCCATCTCAGTACCCCTACATATAATCCTTCCCTCCCTCATCAATATCTCTAAATATCCTCTTAAAGTTGTATATCGATTCGATCACAAGGACTTAGATAGGAGATCAATAAACCTCATTGTATTCTCGTCTCTATTGACAGGGATTCATCATACCAAGAGCAACAACACCAACAACAACACCAACTCCAATAACAACAAAAAAAACTGTTCTAGTTTTGCCTCCTTTCTCATTTATTTCAGTCTAAATTCCCTAAAGTAAACACAACAATTGTCTGTTTCTCCGCCAGCAGTGCAGCAAAATTGATCCAAACATCATCTGACCGCTCTTTCGCTTGAATCTTTCATGGCCTTGAGTGCCACTCTCAACCCCACATCCACACCCGCCACACGCGCGCACGCATTCTCTTCCTTCTCCTCCCTCCCCAACCCCCACTCTCTCTGTCTCTCTCTCTCTCTCTCTCTCTCTCTCTCGTTCTCCCTTCCTCTCCTGACAAATAACAAAGCAGTGAATATATATGTATGAGATCAATGCCGTAACAACTGTATTACATATACGATAGCGTGGTGGTTATTAAACATGCTGCCGACGATGTCGACGCATTCTGGTCTGTTGGCGATGGTGGCGGTGTCGACGGTGGCGGTGTCGACGGCGGCGGCGGTCGGTGATGCTTTCCTCTTGATAAATCAATGTTGCTAATGTACCGGTCAACGTTTCGTTCCTGCTCTGTCTGTCTGTGTGTGTGTGTGTGTGTGTGTGTGTGTGTGTGTGTGTGTGTGTGTGAGACCGTGTTGGCTTGGGTGACAGGTTTTTTTTTTAAAAGTCTTAGAATTTTGGCAGTTTACCCAACTTAGAAAGAGATATTGTAAACATGGTGAGGAACGTTTGTCATGTTTGAAATTAGGGCAGTGACTTTAGTTGAGGGAATGTGTGTGTGTGTGTGAGAGAGAGAGAGAGAGAGAGAGACGGAGTGTGAGTGCATGTTGTGTGTGTGTGTGTGTGTGAAAGAGGGAGAGAGAGGCAAAGTGGAGAGAGTGTGTGCGTGCATGTGTGTGTGTGAGAGAGAGAGAGGCAAAAGTGGAGAATGTGTACGTGTATGTGTATGTACGAAAGTGTGTTGGAAAGAGAGAGAGAGAGAGAGAAAGAAAGAAAGAGCGTATGCGTGAGAGAGCAGGGGTGAGAAAAGTGCAAAGTGCATGTCTAAACTGAGTGTGTGAAAGAGAGAGAGAGAGAGAGTGTGTGTGTGTGTCCTCAATTTGGTGCAGTAGGATCTGTCTGTCTCTAGAATGTTACAGCCCTTGGCTCTGACTGCACCTGTTGAAGGGTCATGAGTTGGGGTTGGGTTGCCTCTGTCAGTGCTGTGTGTGAGAGACTTCCCTCGTGTAGCTTGAGTGTGAATTGCCTTATGTAGGTGGAGTATGTGGCTTTGCTCATGTGGGTGGAGTGTGTGACTTTATTCATGTAGGTGGAGTGTGTGACTTTATTCATGTAGGTGGAGTATGTGGCTTTGCTCATGTGGGTGGAGTGTGTGACTTTATTCATGTAGGTGGAGTGTGTGACTTTGCTCAAATGGGTGGAGTGTGTGACTTTGCTCATATAGGTGGAGTGTGTGACTTTCCTATTGTAGGTGGAGTATTTGACTTTCCTCATGTAGGTGGAGTGTGTGACTTTGCTCAAATGGGTGGTGTGCAGGTGGAGTGCAGCTTCCTTTGTTTAGGTGAAATGTGATTTTCCCTTAATGGTGGAGTGTTTGACCTCTCCCCCCCCCCTCGTGTCCGTGGAGTGTGTGACTTCCTGTTTGTCTGTGGAGTAACCTCCACCCTGTGCCTGGAGTGACTCCCTTCCCTTGTCAAAGGTGTGTTTGACTCCCTTCGTCTCAATGAAATGCATGACAACCTTTAGTGGGACAGATGTGTGTGGGTTCAAGACCTAGCACAGCTGGGGCTACACGATATTCTCAGCAATAAACCCCAGCACCAAAAACTACTTGGTCTCTCTCGTTTATTTTCCCCTTTCAGCTGATTATTTCTCTATTTTAATTGATTCCCCTCCTGCCTTGTGTGTGTGTCTGTGTGTGTGATTTTTGGTTTGTTTGTCTTTTTTTTAATTAACTTACTGCATTCTCCTTACTTTTATCATAATTCTTGGACGCTTTCCAGAAACTTCTCTCCATTTTGAAGCTATCAGTGTTACATTTATTTAGCTTTCTTCTTGTTTCATTTTATTCTTATTTTAGTATCCTTTTTTTTTTTTGTTGTTGTTGTAAACATCTTAACAATTAACTTTCAGTCAATATTCTTGGTGTTGTTTGTTTGTTTTCTTTGATATTTATCTTATTTATTTACCAGAACCAGTTAAAGGTTGTTCTATGGAGCTTCAGTCTTTGAAACTGAACGCTTTCAGCGTTAAAGACATTTTGAGACATTTCTTCCATTCTTATTTCACAGCAGAACCAAGGCACTCTTATCTTCTTATACAAAGAACGGTTTATTGAAGTGTATATGTCAACAGCTGTAGTATTTTTAAGAATAATGTTGTAATATTATTACAACGTGATTGTGACAATGAAGTGACGTGATGTTGTTATGTCATACTCACATGCCTCCTCCTCCTCCTCCTCCCCCATCCTACCACTGCATAACCTACGCTCCTACCAAACATGCTGTGTACCACTTTTATCTCTTGCTCAAGAACACAACACACAAAGGGGCCAGTCAGTCATGAGGGGCCATGGGATTGCTCCTAGAAAGTTACCCTCCAAGGCACAAGTCTGGTCAAGGCTGTTTATGGAAGACCGACAGTCGCCCATGCATACCAGCCTCCTCGCTCCATGCCACTGATGTTATCCAAGGGAAAGGCAAAGGGGCCAATACAGCTTGGCACCAGTGATGTCACAACTCATTTCTACAGCTGAGTGAACTGGAGCAACGTGAAAATAAAGTGTCTTGCTCAAGAACACAACACAGCCCAGTCCCAGAGTTGAACTCACTACCTCATGATTGTAGGTCCAACATTATAACCACTGAGCCATGTGCCTTCACAATACACACACACAAACACACTTCAAGAATGAGTGGACAATTGAAAGAAATAAGTACTTAACACATTGACCAGGTGTGTTACATGTATTATTGTGTAAAACGGTTTGATTTGGCTCCATGTGGCTTAAAGTTTCACAGGTCCTTAACAGAAGCCCATCTCTTTCAGGTTTGGATTACCAAATGGAGAAACACACACACACACATGTATAGCTAGCTAGCTAGATAGACAGATACTCTTTACTCTCTTTTACTCTTTTACTTGTTTCAGTCATTTGACTGCGGCCATGCTGGAGCACCGCCCTTAGACACACAAACACACACACACACACACACACACACATATATATGAGGGGCTTTTTTCAGTTTCTGTCTACCAAATCCACTCACAAGGCTTTGGTCAGCCCGAAGCTATAGTAGAAGACACTTGCCCAAGGTGCCACGCAGTGGGACTGAACCCGGAACCATGTGGTTGGTAAGCAAGCTACTTACCACCCAGCCACTCCTGCACCTATATATATGTATATATATATATATATATAAATATATATTCTTCTATTCTTTTTTTAAAAAAGTACTCTATCCAGTGAGAGATAAATATCAGTTTAAATACACACCAAAAGTGCTACTAATAGTTTTATACTTAAAATGTATGCCATGTATCTCCAGGCAGTCTGCCAGACTCGGTGCATCTAATGCATAAACAGAGCCTGAAAGATTGCTTAGAGATACATGATGTATTTTATAAATCCACCCATTTGAAGTATCATGAAAGCACGAAACTCTTAGTTCCCCTTTTGCAATTTGTATTAAATCAATATATATATATACATACATATATATATATATATATATATATATATACACACACACATGCATTCATATGTATAGCCCCGATCCAAATAATAGCTGCAGCCAAGTTAATGGTGATATGAAGAACAACAGGCTTACAAAACATGGACTTTGAAGAATTATTGATTAGGGCCTAACAGCTTGACTTGTGTGTTTGTTGTTTGTTTTTCTGGTTTTGTCTGGGTGGGTGGGGCAGTGGCCGTAACGTCTTTGGGTGCTTTTCTTGCATTCCTGACATTAATGCAGTTGATGTTCAGTTTGGTTAAAGCATCTCTTAATGTTGGACGGATGGGTGAGGATAGGATCCAGTTCCAGAGGGTGGTCACTTTTGGTAAGAAAGGATTGGGAACCGAAAAGAGATTAACAGAGTGACAACTGGGAGAGAGAGGATGATAGTAGGAGTGGTGAGAGGAAGAGGAGGAGGAGAAATGTGTTGGAGGGGTAGGCCAAGGTGGTGGAAGAGGAGGAGGTGAGATGTGAGGGGGATAGACCAGGGAGTAGGAGGAGGAGGAAAAGAGATGGCGGGAGGGGTGTAGGCTAAGGAGGATAAGGAAGAGAGATATGTATGTATTGTATATGCCAGGGAGGAGGAGGAAGAGAATAGATGTGTGTGGTAGATAGGTGAGGGAGGAAGAGAGATGTGGGAGGAGGCATAGGCCAAGAAAGTGGGGGGAGATGTGTGATGGGGATAGGCCAGTGGGGAGGGAGGGAGGTATCCAATGACTTAGTTGGCAGGAGGAGAGGACATGGTAGGACCCATGTAATGTGTGGAGAGGAAACAGCATGTGTGTCGAGTAGAGGCTGGAGTTTGGGGTTGGCGAGTGTGAGTTATTTGATGAGTGACTTCCATTTTCTGGTGTTGCCTGTGATATTGGTCTGAAATACTGCCCAAGTTTAACTAAATGCCGCAACAGGACACAGTGATAATAAAAAACAAAGAAATAATTGAATTATTCATGAGAATACTCAGAAATTTCTTGACAGATTATTGTAGGAACAATGAAATATTTATGTTTTACCATATATGGTCAGATAAATAGGTTTACTAGTTCTGTATTGGCAACTTGTTTTACAGAGAAGGCCTTGTCACTTTTTTATTATGAATTGATTGTGGCTCTTAACCCTTTCGATATCAAATTGCCTGAGACCAGTTCAAGTTATCTGGTGCAAAGTCCCTGTTTGAAAGTGATCTAAATTAGAACCTTTTTTGTGAAATTTCATGTTGAAAGGAGAACAAGATAAACAAATATTATTGTTTTAGGTGCAGGTGTGGCTGTGTAGTAAGTAGCTTGCTTCCCAACCACATGGTTTTGGGTTCAGTCCCCCCTACGTGGCATCTTGGACAAGTGTCTTCTATAGCCTCAGGCCAACCAAAGCCTTGTGAGTGGATTTGTATACATGTGTGTGTGTGTCTGTCTGTGTTTGCCCCCCAGTACCACTTGACAACTGGTGTTAGTGTGTTTATGTCCCCATAAGTTAGAGGTTTCGCAAAAGGGATCACTAGAACAAGTGCCAAGCTTACCAAAATGTAAGTACTGAGGTTGCTTCGTTCAACTAAAAGCAAATTCAAGGTGATGCCCCAGCATGGCCACAATCTAATGATTGAAACAAGTGGGAAAAAAAAAACTATATACAGGAGCTTGACCGGCTGCTATCAGTCTGTGCCGGTCACTGTCGAGGTTCCAGGTGTTCTCAGACCCTACACTACTGGTTTCCTCAGGGTAACTGGGGCCCATTCTGAGAAATGATTCCCAGCAAGGTGAGGTGGTGATTGCACTGGCCATTCTCTGCACAACCATGTCTGTGAGGCTTGGTTGAACCTGCTATTTGCTCTAGGGTATACAACCCCTTGCTCTCCCACCCCCCATCTTTTTTTCTTTGTTTCTTTGGTGAGGTATATTCTTTTACTTATTTCAGTCATTTTGACTGCGGCCATGCTGGAGCACCGCCTTTAGTCGAACAAATCGACCCCAGGACTCATTGTGTACCTTCTTCATCATCATCATCATCATTACTTTTGTTATCTTTGCTGCCATCATCAACATCACCACCACCACAACCACCACCACCACTACTATCGCCATCACCACTACCATCACCATCATCTCCTCTATCATCTTCATCAACACTATCATCATCATCGCTATCTCATCATCAACGTACCACCATTGCAATGTCCACTTTCCCATTCCATCTTCATCGCTGTTTTTGTCATCATCGTTATTGTCATCATCATTTCTGTGAAAACCACTGCTGCTGCCATTCTCATCATCACCACCACCACCATCATCATCATCACCATCATAGAAATTTTAACCAGAATCTTTTGCTGGTTGCAAGACAAAATAATTATCAGAGCAACAAGTTAACGCTGCTAAAAGAGTCTGACCCAAATTATCTCCCCTTACATCGATGGCAAGAGTTTAATTTTGGGTCACCCCCCCCCCCCCCCCCCCCCCCTCACTCCCCTCTCTCTCTCCATCCCTCCCCAACCAGTTTTCCTACTACCCTCCCTCCCTCCCTGTTCCCCCCCTCCCTCCCTGTTCCCCCCTCCCTCCCTGTTCCCCCCTCCCTCCCTGTTCCCCCTCCCTCCCTCCCTGTTCCCTCCCCCTCCCTCCCTGTTCCCTCCCCCTCCCTCCCTGTTCCCTCCCCCTCCCTCCCTCACCACCATTTATCTCTATTCGACCGTTCTGTTATCTTCAACAACTTCCGCCCAATACTTCACAGACTTGTCCTCGTGCCAATTCCTTGCACAGAACAATCGACTTAAGGACATCTCTGCTCCCTCCCTCTCCGCCTCTCTTTCTCTCCCTCTCTCCCTCTCCCTCTCTCTCTCTCTCCACCAGTGGCAATGCTACCAAACTACCCAACCATCGATTCTTCATTCTTTAGCCAAACACACACCACAAGCATCATCACACTATCATCATCATCACCATTATCACAAGCATCATATTAATCATCATCACCACCATCGTCATCATCAGCAGCAGCAACGCCACCATCATCATCATAATCATTATTTTGATCTTCATCATCATCATCACCATCATCATCCTCAACACCACCATCTCCATCATCATCATCATCATCTCTGTTTTGTCCATTTTCCAAGTCTGTCGTCTTTGATCAGTTCTTCAGCTTTAATGTCCACTCTGTGTCCAGTCTTCAGTTTCACCAGAATTAAGCGTAAGTCGCAACGGAGCAACTGCAACACCTACTGCGCTACTACCACCGTAACACTGGTTGCACCATCAGCCGTGCCAACTGCAGCAATTATGCCAACTGCACCACTGACATGCACCCACAACTAAGACGAGAAACACCAGCACCGTCACAAACCAAACATACCACTACCACCATCACCACCACCATCACCACCACCATTACCAAGCACGCCACCACCACTATTGTCACTGTTATCACTACCACCACCACCACTGCCTAGGGCACCACCTTCACCACTGCCACCATCACCGCTACCACCAAGTGCACTTTCACCATCCCCACCACTAAGCACACCTCCACCATCAAAACATACCACCGTCACAACCAGACATACCACTACTACAACCACCACCACCACCACCATTGTCACCATCGCCACCAAGCACCCCTCCACCATCACCACCACCATTACCAAGCACACGTCACCACTGATGCCTCCACCATCACTACCACTACTAAGTACATCTCCAGCATCACCAACACCACCACCATCATCACCACCAACACTCCACACTCAATATAACTTCAGGTTGTGAATTGTATTTAAATGTGGCTGCGAGGTTTTCTTTTAGAATATTTCATTGGCGCCTTTCTCTGTGTGTGTGTGTGTGTGCACATGTATAGTGCACATGTGCATGTGTGCACGTGGGCATATGTGCACACGTGTGTGTTAAGCCATCTCAATGTACATGTGTATGCACATATGTGGATGTTAGTACATGTCTGCGTGTGCTTGTGTGGATTCCTATACGTGTGTGTGTGTGTGTGTGTCCACATCCGTTGCTTTCTGTGTGCGAGTTTGAATGCAACTTCTCCTGGGTGTGCGCATGTTTGCATCTACATTCCTCTGTAACCATGTAATATGTGCAGTTGTGTCTGTGTCTCTTTGTATATATGCACACACACACACATACATTAGTGTGTGTGTATGTATATACACACACCCGTTTGTCTAATGTGTGTGTGTGTGCGTGTGTACACACGCTTGTGTGTTTCTGTCTGTATATGTATACGTATGTAAGCACGTGTTTGTGTGTGTCTATAGTGAGACATTAACTGTCTACAACTATATTCTAGAAAACCTCTCCCATTGACTATCTTCCTCTCCATATATATATATATATATATATACATACATACACACACACATATATATACATACACACACACACACATACACATATATATATATATATATATATATATATATATATATATATATATACACACACACACACAGAAACACACACACACACACAGGGGTGTGCAAAAGTAAGCATACAGTAAGTACCACACCAACATTATAATAGTTAATTCATTAAGATTATTAGCACATTAAATTAGTTGTCCTCATTTTTGATATTTTCAATGTCATTAATCATAATATTACTTTTATCGCAACTTACAATTTTTTTTTTTTTATAAAAATAAATGAATATTGTACATTTTCATTTTTTCCTAGCTGTATACCTACTTCTGCACCACCCTATATATATATATATATATATATATATATATATATATATATATATATATATATATAGGCATTCACACACACACACCTTATTCTTTCTCTCTCTCTCTTTCTCTCTCTTTCTCTCTCTCTCTATCTTCTACTCTGCTTGTCCGTCTTTCAGTCTGTCTCTCCAAATTGCTGAAACATTGAAGCTATAACACCATCTTCCATCTAACATAGACATCTGCTGGTACAAGATGTTTTATGGCGATGGCCTTTGTGATTACCATGACGATAGCAATGGTGGTGGTGGTAATAATGCTTGTGATGACGATGATGACAACAACAAAAACAATGATGGTGGTGGTGGTGGTGGTAGTGATGTGCTTTTTATCAGTTAACATATGTTAATTAGACAAAAACAATTTGGCTAATCACCATTTTCAATAATTTTTGAAGGACCAAACTGGTGGTGTTTGATGGTGAGAGGGTTGCTGGTGGTATTGGTTACGATAATGGTGGTGATGGTAGCGACAGTGAGGGCGACGTAAGTGGTGGTTGTTAGAATATTGTTAATGATGATGATGATGCTGATGCTGGTGGGGTTATAGTGGTAATAATAAGAATGGTAATGACAATGAAGACAAAAAGACTCCACCGCTTAAAATATTCTGTAGCTGCCATCATGTCTTGCACACACACACACACACACACACACACACACACACTCTTCGTTTCTCTCTCTCTCTTTCACTCTCTCTCCTCAACATTGGTTAAAATATCAATTACTATCGCAAACTGTAATTTCATCCACATTTTACGGCAACGTCAGTGGCGTGGGGGGGGGGGGAGATTATTATTATTATCATCACTGTCATCATCGTCATCATTATCATCACCTCCATTACATTAATCACTGCCACCACCACCCCGTCTCACCCCCACCCATCATCATCGTCATCATCACTAGCATCGTCATGATTGTAACTACCCACATTACCATTGCCATCATCATCATCATTATATCGTTATCATCATCATCATCATCCCTATCATGGTCACCATCACCACTATTGTCATCATCGTCATCATCATCATCATCACTGCCATCATCGTCGTCATTATGTTCTGTCAATACTGTAATGAAGACATTAGTGAAACAGATTATTTAAAAATTAGAAATACGTAGACTGACCACTGTCCTATATATACTGACCACTGTCCAATACATGCACTCACCATATATATTTCGTTTTAATAAATGTAATTTGTCCTTGTATTGACCAGTGATGCTAAACATGGCCACTGACCCTATTTACTTTCATTGACCACATTTAGTTCTGATATTACACATCCTGACCATATTTAACTCTGTTGACCAACACACTGACCATACTTATTTGGTTCCACTGTGTTGTGAAGAAATTTACGTCCCGACCACATGGCTTTGAGTTCAACCCCATTGCACAGCACTTTGTACAAGTATCTTCTGTCACCCTGCTCTGACCAAAGCCTTGTGAATGGATTTGATAGACGGTAACTGAAAGAAGCTCATTGTATATCATCGTCATCCATCTTCCTCATTTCTCGTCCATTTTCCATGCTGGCATGCATTGGACGGTGTGACTAGAACTAGCAAGCTGGAGAGCTACACCAGGTCCCAGTCTGATTTGGCATGGTTTCTATGGCTGGATGCCCTTCCTAACATGCCAACCACTTTGAAGAGCGTGCTGGGTGCCTTTAACGTGGCACTGCATGGGTGTGTTTATGTGGTACCACATAGGTGCGTTTATATTTGTACCCCTACTACTGCTTGACGACCAATGTTAGTTTGTTTACATCCCTGTAACTTAGCAGTTCGGCATAAGAGACTGATAGAATAAGTGCCAGGCTTAAAACATAAATACTGGGGGTTGATTCATTCGACTAAAATACCCTTCGATGCGGTGCCCCAGCATGGCCACAAGTTAATGAATGAAATCAGTGAACAAAAACAAGGAAATGTGTGTGTGTGTGTCTGTCTGTCTGTCCATCTTGACTTTCTATGATAGTTAACAAGTGTTACTGTCATATAAGCAGTCAGTTATTTTGAATATTCTCTGAGAACATGTCTGGCCATGGGGAAATATTACTACGGTTGGCAACAGGAAGGGCACCCAGCTGTAGGAAATCTGCTTCAATAAAATTTTTCCAATCCTTAGTAATGTAAAGATCCCATTCGGTCACAAATGACCATGGGATTGCAGTAAGAATGTTCCCCTTCGAGGCACAAGTCCAAGCAAGGTTGTTTATGGAAGACCAGCAGTCGCCCATGCATACCAACCTCCCCTCTCCACGCCACCGATATTATCAAAGGGAAAGGCAAAGGGGCCGATACAGCTTGGCACCAGTGATATCACAACTCATTTCTACAGCTGAATCAATTGGAGCAATGTGAAATAAAGTGTCTTGCTCAAGAACACAACACGCAGCCCGGTCTGGGAATTGAACTCACTACCTCGCAATTGTAAGTTCGACGCTCTAACCACTGAGCCATGTGCCTATCTGATCCTTAGAAGCATGGAAAAAGTAGATGTTAAAAGTAAAACATTAAAATGATGATGAAGAACTAAGCTGTGCCAACAAATGAGCCTGTATGATATTGCTTGACATCCTAGAAATAGCAGACAAATCTCTCTTAAATCTTACCTGAAAGCCTTTAACACATTGTAGGACGTTTTGTATCATGCAGTTAAGCATGCACAGTGTCTTTCTAAATGACAGACTGGATGGCCATTTCTGGAACATCCTTAATCATATACGTCTACTCCTTGTTAGGTGGTAGAGTTGGCCGACCTAGGGTTAAACAACAACATAAGTGCAGAGTTGTTGTATCAAATATTTTACTAATAAACGACTCAGTCTCTTCCCCTTTCATCTTCTTCATGTTTGATAATATCATTTTTTTCTTCTTTTTTTTTAAAGAACAATATATAAAAAAACAATTTATCTTCTTTCTTCCTAAAAACCTTAATTTTCTCTGGCGTCTTTTATTCTAGACATTTCCAATTATTCCCTGTAATTCATTATTGTTGCTATTTTATTATTATTATTATTATTATTATTATTATTATTATTATCATTATTATTATTATTATTATTATTATCATTATTATTATTACTATTATTATTATTATCATTATTATTATTAATATTGTTATTATTGGTTCTTTAGAATAAAAGCCAATTTATTGATTTTTGGGGTTTGCTTCTTTTTTTTTTTTTTTTTTTTTTCCTTTCTTAGAGAATTTCTCACAAATTTTCATTAGAATTTGTGACGTTTTATTATCACCTTTTATTGAGAACGTTGCAGAGTCTATGTATTCAGGAGTGGACACCAAAATGTCTACATATTTAGACGGAGGAGAGAGGACACACCGTAGTGTCTACATACAGAGGGGTGGACACAGTGGGATCCACATATTGTAACAGAGGAAAGACAATGTCTGTAGTAGTATCATTATTACGATTTAAGATGTCGCACAGCATCCAATATCATGATGCTGTTGATTGAAGGTACTGTGTCTACCGGGGCCTTGTGCTGACTGTCAAGTCACAACAAGGACCTCAGACAGTACTTCATACAATATGCGTGCAGTTCCAAGTAATGCCAATTTTTGCAGTACACCTAGATTGTAGGGTATTTCTAAAGTTTTCAAACGTTTCTTATTTCTTTTACTGCCCACAAGGGGCTAAACATAGAGGGGGCAAACAAGGACAGACAAAGGGATTAAGTCGATTATATCGACCCCAGTGCGTAACTGGTACTTATTTAATCGACCCCGAAAGGATGAAGGGCAAAGTCGACCTCGGCAGAATATGAACTCGGAACGTAACGGCAGACAAAATACCACTAAGCATCTCGCCTGGCATGCTAACGATTCTGCCATCTCGCTGCAGTTTCAAATGTTTCTTCAGGTTGGGTTGGTATTCAACCCAATACTCCAATGACCACAAGGACAACCTTTTATGTTTGACTCTCGTAGCTGCCACATCTTAGCCATTACCTTCTGCCCGAGCCACATGGAGCTTAGGTGTTTGCTCATAAACACACACATTGCCCAGTCTGAGATTTGAACCCACAATCCCTCGACTGTAAGTCCGCTGCTCTAACCACTAGGCCATGGGAGATGTATGGGTATATAATGGTAGTTATAGTGATTGAGACATGGTGGCTGATATGAGAGGAGGTTAGTGATATTAGTGTGGGGAGGGAGGGATAGAAGTGGTTACAGGAAGGTGGTGGATGGTAGTGCAAAGAATTGGTGGATGTAATGTGTGCATTTAGGAAGGGGTGGTTGTTAGGGGTAGGGAATTATGGAGATGAGCTGTGGGGAATGTTTAACAGGGCAGAAAGCAGACAAGGCAGGACCCAGCACGTACAAGGATTGAAAAAGTGTTTTTAGGGCCTCATTGGTGGATTTAATATGTGCTTAAGAGGGATTGATGTCAGGGGTTAGGGAATTATGGAAATGAGATGTGGGGAATGTTTAACAGGGCAGAAAGGGAGCAAGGGCAGGGCCCAGCACATACAAACATTAACAAAGCTTCATCTTTACGGTGATGGACAGCTCTTCTTGAGCACGACAGATTGCTGACCATCTCGGTCCTTTGTCGTCTCCTCCATCAGGCTCAGTATCTTGAAGTCAGCTTAATCTCGTGTTTTCCTGGGGTCTCCTCCTTCCACAAATTCCATCCATTTTAAGTGGCTGGTATTTCTTCATGCAGCTGTCCTCGTCCATGTGTATTACATAACCAAACCGCTGCAGTCTTCTTTCTGGTTCTCCCTGTGGCTAATTTTTCTTTCAATACCTCAGCCCTTTGTCATTAGGGACACTTGCATTGCACATCCAACGAAGCTTACTAACCTCCCTCCTCTCTAATCTTCACATGGCCCCCACATTCAAGACCCACGTTTCACTATCCTATAGTATCACTGGTATAATGGTGATGCCTGCTTACAACCAATACATGACATCAAGACACGGGTATGCAGAAACACACGCATACATACATACGTGTGTGTGTGTGTGTGTGTGTGATAGGCTTCTTTTTGTTTCTATCTACCAAAATCCCTTTAGTCAGTCTGGGATCTAGTAGAAGAAACTTGCCAAGGTGCCACGCAGTGGGACTGAACCTGAGACCACACAGTTGGAAACTAAGATTCTTAACCACATGTCCTGTGCCTATACACCCTGCCCCCCCCCCCACACACACACACGTGTGTCTGAATATATTTCTTGTGGTGTAAATATACATCAGATAAAATGTTCATGAATTATACTATGAATATTTAAAAATAGATCTTATATATTTATGCATACGTGTGTGTGTGTGTGTGTGTGTATGCACGTGTGTGTGTGTGTGTGTATTTGATGAACAACAACAAAAATAAACTAGTTTTTATTTGCTGACAATGTTTTTCAAGTTAACCTAAATCATTTTTCTTGATCAAATATGAAAGCAATCTTGTTTTATCCTGAGACGGTCTTCATTTCCCAGTTTACATATTTATATTACAAAATACTTAAACACTGTATATTCACATACACACACACACACTCTTCATGTGTGTATACATGCATGTATTAGTTTTATTTACAAAATTTTTTATGTACTGATACATATGTGTGTGTGTGTGTGTGGGTGTGTGTGGGTGTGTGTGGGTGTGTGTGTGTGTGTGTGTGTGTGTATATATATATATATATATATATATATATATATATATATACACACACACACACACACATGCACACACATATTCTGTTGGACTCTTTTGTGAAACTGCTGAGTTAGAGGAACATAAAAACCAATACTGGTTATCAAACATTGGGTGGGAGTGGTACAAACACAAAGACACACACACACATATGTATGGCAGGCTTCCACACAGTTTTCACCTCTACCGAATTCACTCACAAGGCATTGACTAGCCTGGAGCTATAGTAAAAGGCAATGTGCTGTGTAGTAGGGCTGAACCCACAACCACCTTGCTTACAAATCAGGCTTCTTGCCACACCTGCCCCTTTATATCATCATCATCATCATCATCGTTTAACGTCCGCTTTCCATGCTAGCATGGGTTGGACGATTTGACTGAGGACTGGTGAAACCGGATGGCAACACCAGGCTCCAGTCTGATTTGGCAGAGTTTCTACAGCTGGATGCCCTTCCTAACGCCAACCACTCAGAGAGAGAGAGAGAGGGGTGCAGGCATGGCTGTGTGGTAAGAAGCTTGCTTCCCAACAACATGGTTTCAGGTTCAGTCCCACTGCATGGCACCTTGGGCAAGTGTCTTCTTCTATGTCCCCAGGCCGACCAAAGCCTTGTGAGTGGATTTGGTAGATGCAAGCTGAAGGAAGCCTGTCATATATATATATATATATATATATGTGTGAAAGAAGGTTTGAAAATGCACTTATTTTTTTAAAATATTTATTTACTTAACCGGTTTCACTTTTTTAGAAAAAGATTATCAAAAGTCTTTGAGAATAATAAAAAATGTTAAAAAACAGTTCGAGTATTGAAATGCATATATACATTCTTTGATGATAAAATATATTTAAAGTATAAAGCTTTGTATGAACTTTGTATTGTTACATACTGATTATCACACATTCTCTGATATTAAGATGAAAATGTTAAAAACAGTGTATGAAAATACACATATGGAAAAATACATATACATATTCTTATACATATTCTTTGACAATCGAATAAAGTTGAGGAGGAACTGACCTGGCTTTTTTCTCTTGTGTATATTGAGGGAATGTTTTACTGTCTTAAGAGACAGTATGACTGGCTAGCTGGGGTGGGAGGGAAGAAGAGTTAAAAAGGATTTTTTAATTTTATTTTTGGTTGGTCTGTGACAGTCTGTCATGGTTCACTGGTTTTTTGGGACTGGTTTTGTGCACATCTCTATGTGTGTGTGTATATATGTGTGTTTGTGTCCGTGTGTGTGTGTGTGTGTGTGTGTGCCGTTTTTATTGGACCCAGAGTTTATTGTGGAATGTATATATGTGTGTGTTTGAGTGTTTTTTGTCGGTGGGGATGTTAGGTGTGTGTACGTGAGAGTGTGCGTATATCTCTTTGTCTGAGTATGTATGTGTTGTTTTGATCGTCCTTGTGGTGTGTGTGTGTGTGTGTGAGAGCAACCGTATGTATGTGTGAGGGTGTGTGCATATGTGTGTGTATGTATGTGTGCATCTGTGTGTGTGCGTGGGAGTGTTTTGTGTGAGTGTGGGAGTGTGTGTGTGTCTCTCTCTGTCTGAGTGGGTGTGTTGTTTTAAATATCCTTGTGGTGTGTGCGTGTGTGTGTGTGTAAGCAAACGTATGTGTGTGATGGTTCATATGTATGTGTATGTCTATGTCTGTATGCGTGCGTGCGTGTGTGGCATGTGTATATGAGTATGTGTGTGTTTTATCTATGGTAGGATGGTGTGTGTATGTGTGTGTTCACGTTTGTGTGAGTGTGTATGTGTGTGATTAATATTTGTTAGGGTCATATATATGTATGTATGTATATATGTATATGTAACACATTTATGTTACATATTTGAATCTTGTGCATACAGTTTTTTTTTTTTTTATTTTCACCATCCCAACTTCTATTATTTATAAGATCTTTGTCACTAATACCTGAATGCATAATTGTATAGATGGAATTCTACGACAACTGTCATATTATATAGGACTGATATAAATCATATCATAAAAGACTGAATAATGATGATGATGATAATATTGGTGATGGTAATAGTGATGATAATATTGGTGATGGTAATAGTAATAATAATAATGGTGGTGGTGGTGGTAGTAATAACAGTTGTGGTGTTGGCATTGGTGGTAGTGGTGGCAATAATAGTTGTCGAGGTGGTGGTGGTGATAATTGTTGTGGAGGTGGTGTTGGTGGTAGTGACTGTTGTGAAGGTGGTGTTAGTGGTGGTGGTGGTGGTAGTCGTAGTAGTAGTAGTAGTAGTGGTGGTGATGGCAGAGGCAGCAACAGTAGTAGTGGTGGTGGTGGAGGTGGTAGTATCAGTCTTTATAATAAATCTATTATCAATCATTGTTGTATTATTTTTAACTGATAGATATAAACAATGTCTGTTGAATAGTTGGGTTTTTTTTTTTAAATATTTTTTATATTTTCCAACTTAAATGATTGTAAATACGATACAGGATATATTTATTAAACAGTAAATATTTCATTTACTGTCCCACAACTCATACTGTTTCACGTCTCCACTATTCTCCCATGTACTACAAATGGTTATTTGTAATAATAATAATAATAATGAGCACTCAGAGAGCACAAACCTCCGCCAAGGCAACACCAACGTCCTCTCAACGATTAGCCAGAGATGGTTTTTAAAATGAGAATATCTGAAATAAACTTGACTGCTCCCACAAACGAGAATCCTAAAAATGAACCCAATCGCTCTCAAACGGAAAAATGATCCATATACCTTGCCCGGTACCAGATCGATCCCAGAGAAATTCACGGAATGTGCAAGTGGGTGTGCAGGCTGTGTTTGTAATGCCGTGTGTGTGTGTGTTTGTGTAATGAAAATATTTGCATGACTTGAGTGCACACGTCAAGTCTTTAGGAGTCACTACATACAAGTTTTGGAAACAGTCGTTGAAATGCAACAGGAACTTTGGTAAAGAAACGTAATTGAATATAAAAATTATAATTGTAATGAAATGCAGACTGCATCATGGTCTTTAATTCCGGTCTTCCTTTGGTAATCCTGTTGTTTAAGATCGATGTATAGAATTATGTATATATGTAAGTATACCGTAAAGTGTATGTATAATCTAATATAATAATGAGCATTGTCTTTTTATATATTTGTGTGCGTGTGTGTGTGTGTGTGTGTATATATATATATATATATATATATATGTATATATATATAAAATAGAGCCAGAGTGAGAGGTGAATGGAGAGGAGATAAATGGTAAAGAGAGTGTCGTGTGAATGAGAAAGTAAGGGGTGATAGAGGAATAATGAAAAAAGGAGTGAAAAAACCAATAAACGGTCATTTGAAGTGTGTGTGTAAAAGAGAGGTGCGTTTGTGTGCACGTGTGTGTGTGTGTGTACAATGGAAATGGGATGGTAATATTCAATGCTAAAAATGTGTGAATGTATGTGTGTGCGTGTACAAGAGAACTGTGTGAAACTTTACATATACATGTAAAGAAAATATAAAAAATAATCCAGAATCTTTGTCCATTACCGAATCAATCCCAAAATCTAATCAATCCGTGCCAATCATGAGGCCAAACATCTCTGAAAGTTTCATCCAAATCCATCCAGTAGTTCTTGAAATATCTTGTCCATGGACAAACAAACAAACACAACTGAAAACAATACCTCCGCCTCCACTAAGGCGGAGGTAATAATAATCCTTTCTATTATAGGCACAATTATTGTGTGAGGAGTCTAGGTGATTATATCACCTCCAGTATACACCTGGTACTTATTTTATTAACTCCAAAAGGATGAAAGGCCAAGTCGACCTCAGCAGGATTTGAACATAAAGACAAATGAAACACCACTAAGCATTTTGCCCAACATGCTAATGATACTGCCAGTTTGCTGTGATTTTTTTTGCATGAGCACATGACTAGAAACTTTGTCAAGAGGAGTCTAGGTCGTTGAATTGACCCCAGTATTTAATCAACCCCCGTCAGGGACGTTTGGCCTCGTGACTGGCATGAACTGATTAGATTTTGGGATCGATCTGGTACTGGACAAGGATTCTGGATTATTTTTCCTGTTTTTTTTCACTTAATTTTTGAGAGCAGTTGGGTTCATTTTTAGTATTCTCATTTGTGAGAGCAGTCGAGTTTATTTCAGATTATGTCTGGAAATAAGAACTCCAGACATTAAAGTAAAGCCACTTAGCATTTGGTCCAATGTGGTAACAATTCTATTGTAATGTCACAATTTTATTTTTACTTATCATCTCTCTTTTGTATGTTGTTTATATTCTTACTAGTGATGATAAAAAAAGCTAATTTATATTTATCTCTTATTAACCAGGCGTAAATTAAATTCATCGCTTGATAGAATAAACAATTAGACTTTTATAGATGATTTTTTTTTCCTATGTAAGGAATTGAATTTAAACTGACAAAATACTTGGCAATTTCTCTGTTGAGCTATTTCATACAGTAGTAAACTCTATCATACTGTGGTACCTACTTACAGCTAGGTGGACTGGGTCATGGACACAGGGCTGTGAACTGTACTACTGTGGTACCAACATACAGCTAGGCAGACTGGACCGTTAAGTGTCTTGGTCATGGACACATTGATATATACCACTCAGTGGTACCTACTTACAGCTCGATGGACTGGACTTATTAAATATCTTTAGGTACCACATTGTAGTACCTGTTTACAGTTAGGTCGTCTGGGCTTAACCCTTTCATTACTGTATTTATTTTGAGATGCTTTGTGTTTCTTTCAATTACTTTAAATATAACAAAGAATTTAGTAAAATAACTTAATTATCATTAAGCTAGTGTCAGGAACATAAATTGTGACTAAGGTTTGGTGGAAGATTTTAATTCAAAACTTATGAAAACAAGACATTTGTACTCAGAGCCAGAGCCGGTTTTAGCCAGGTTGGTAACGAAAGACTTAAGTGTCTGGCAATGTAGTAACGATGAGAGGATACAAGACTTCTAACTGCTAAGCTTCACTACTGTAAACTTCTAATTATTCAGTTATCCACTTTCCCTGTTCTCAATAAACGAAATCATTAAAACAATAGCTCGTAGCCATATTTAAATATAATTCAAAGCCTAAATATTTTTGACTCTGGTTATCTCAGATCACATGCCACCAATCACCAAAGCATCACACCTACCATACACCACAACATTACAATGACTAATTCTATGGCTGGCCTATACTTGTATAGTGGTTTCTTCACTTTAATTAAAGCTGCTGTTAATTAAGTAATCAAGATTTATTGAACTCTTATCATTGTTGCTGAATCTTCTGACAATTCCATGTGGACTCCAAACTGTTTCCCTCATTCGTGCACTCTCTGAAACATTTTAATCTTTTAAATTACGAATTGCAAATAATTTAGTACAACAATAATTAAATACTGATAATTATATATTTTAATTACAACTGAGTTAATTGCTAATAATTAATTCTGTTGTTTGTGACTGCAGCAGAGAAATTATTGTGAAATCTTTGAAAATTTGAAATTAAGATTTCTTGGTGCTCACCTCCGACCTTGGCACTCACCTTCGACCTTAGCACTCACCTTCGACCTTAGCACTCGCCTCCGACCTTAGCACTCGCCTCCGGCCTTAGCACTCGCCTCCGGCCTTAGCACTCGCCTCCGGCCTTGGCACTCGCCTCCGGCCTTGGCACTCGCCTCCGGCCTTGGCACTCATCTCTGACCTTAGCACTCGCCTCCGGCCTTGGCACTCGCCTCCAACCTTGGCACTCGCCTCCAACCTTGGCACTCGCCTCCGACCTTGGCACTCGCCTCCGACCTTAGCACTCGCCTCCGGCCTTAGCACTCGCCTCCAGCCTTAGTTGTACAATGACATCTGGCCTAATCTATGCCACAGTATCTCCCCTTAGCTGTGCCATGACACCTAGCCTTCTGAAGAAATATCTTCATCTTCAGTAAAGAATCTACAGATTAATTTAATGACATTGTTGAAATGCTGCTTCAAAATCTAATTCTTTCACTTTTTTGCTCTCCCTATATCACACACACACACACACACACTCTCTCCCTCTCTTTCTTTCTCACATATTTTAAAAATAAAACCCAAAATTATGTGTGTATGTGTGTGTGTGTGTGTATTTTGTTGTATTTTCTGATTTTCTCTCTTCCTCGCCCCACAGTCTTCATTTACATCTCTTACTAGAAGTCTATAAAGTTATTTACTTTACAAGACACAACTAATATTTAGTTCTCTCTTTCTCTCTCTCTCTCATTAAACACTGCAATAACATCATTTTAATTATTTCACTAAGATGGTATTGTGATCATGGCACATTGCTTAACAATTCCTTGTCTCTCCCCTCCACTACTCTCTACTATGATTCCCTGCCTCTCTTCACTATATTCTATGATTCCCTGCCTCTTTTACTATGGACCACTACGATTCCTTGCCTCTCTTTTATTACAGTCTTTTGTGATTCCCTGCCTCTCTTCACTATGGACCACTATGATTCTCTGCCTCCACCTACCACACTCTACAAACTCTACAAACACAATGACTCATAAAGCCAGACCTCCATCCGGTTTCTATGGCATACAAGTGACCACAATCGCAACACTACCACCTGCTGCCCCTGAATAGGACACCAGTCCATCCCAGGCTGAAATGAACACAGTGCCCCACCCAGTCCAGGAAATCACAATCTTAAGATTGCGAGGGCAAAGCCCTGGCCATTTGACCCTGCGCCTTCACTCCCTTTCATTCTAGAGCGAGGGCAGTAAGCTGTGGGTTGGATTTGCCCACTGGCCAAGTCTACCCTGGAGTCTCAATTCATATGGTCCTAACCACTTTATTGAATTCTCTACCTTTTACTTGTTTCAGTTGTTGGACTCAAACCATGCTGGAGCATTTCTTTGAAGGGGTTTAGTTGGGCAAATCGGCCCAGTACTTATTTGTCTACCTGGTGCTTATCCTATCGATCTCTTTTGCTGAATTAAGTTTCAGGGATGTAAACAAACCAACACTGGTTGTCAAGCAGGGGTGGGGAAAACACGCGCGCGTGCACATGTGTGTATGTATGATGGGCTTTTCATACAGCCATAGAAACAGTACTAAAGCTGATGGAAGAGTTTGGCACAGTCCTCTTGCTTACCAGCACCTATCAAACCAGCCAACCCATACCAGCATGGAGAACCTCATTTAAATAATGATGATGATGAGGATAATTTAACACTAGATGGCAGGTGTGATGTATACCTGAGTAAAAAAAAGTGATCCCTTCCCATCAAAATCTCTGGCTTTGTGTTTAAATTAGAAATTATTTTCTCAATACTAGCCAACCTTTTCTTGACAGTGAATCCCTTCCCCCACTTTTCACCACTCAAGATTCAATCAACTGACCCCCTTTCCTACCCTTAGTTGATGGCCTTGGCTCTAAATTTGAGATTATTTTTATTGTCAATAGTGACAGACAAAATGTCCTTTTGCTATTTACTTACCAAAGTAAATAACATTTATTTATAAACTTACATTGACTTTACTACGTTTCGTCCTCACAGGATCACATTAAATAAATATTGAAACTCAATCTAATCAAATGTTACATGCATTCAGCTTTGTTTCTCTGTTAAAATTATTATTATTATTATTATTATTATTATTGAGTGAGAAAGCAGTGCATGCCATCAAAATGTCACTGGGGTAAATATATATGAAGCCCAGTATACCTATCATGACTACCCGTCTGATAAGGGTACACCAGGCACATGCATCACAACCATATGTGCGCGACATGGTGATCTCATATCAAGATAAACAGCGCATGACCTCGCAGGTGGGGCTCAGTTAGAATTTTCTACAAGTCAAGTAGCCATTCCGCTCAAAAAGTCCCTGAATAAGGTTTGTTTAAGGATGCTGAGCAAAACACCCATGTTTCCAAAGGTGAATTATTCAAGCCCCAAAGAATTCCTCTCAACATATGGCTATGATGCTCCCTAACTACTTCTGCTCAAGATCAGAGATGCACATATCGTCAGCCACCAAGGGACATGCTCAACTGGTTAAGGTCAAACAACTGACAAGCAAATCTGTGGTATTAAGCAGAATATTTGCTGTAGCCCATCTTTCATACCAAGACAAAACAATGTACATGATAACACTTCCAATCAATTAAGATCAGAAGCCATGAGAGCCACTGCCTGGTACTGCATCTGGGCATTTATTATTATTAATTATTATTATTATTATTGCCTGCTATTATCTTTTAGTTCTTTTCATATTTATTAATATTATTATTATCTTTTAGTTCTTTTCTTATTTTACAAACCTAAAAGTCTTGTTTATTTCATATTCTTTCAGAAAGTAACTGGTGTCTCAAGGATGCACGTAAAATTCTGCAGCCTCTTACTATAACGGAAGCCAGTGTGCATCCGTACCAACCTCAGTATGGAGTCGAGAGGCAAGCCAACACGACAGTTTCTGCTCCTCCTTCTTCTCATGTGTCAATGGCCAGCATGAGTCGAGCGCCCCGTGGTGGTGGGCGTACCTCAGCTCTGGCCCCTACCACAGCCCAGCACTATTACGACAGTGCTGTCGCTTGCCTGGAATCAAACAAAGACTTACCTTCCTCTCGTTCTCCCTATTGTCCAACAGATGGCAGTGCCACGACTGCTGCTGCTGCTGCTCCTGCGAGTGGCATACACAGGGCAGTCGGTGGGGCTCCGCTCTCACAGGGTACCCCTTCAGCTTTCAGTAACGGGGCCGTACTACGCCCCTCGGCAGGAGGTATCAGCTCAAGGCAAATGTACTCTGTTGATTATGATTTCAATGAAAGTAGGAGATATGGCCCCGTTAAAGGGGGCGCTATCGAACGGACTGTTCCTATTCATATCGAGAAAGGGTACGGCGGCAACCACTCGGCCACCACTTCCTCCACAACTAATAGGACTGCAACGTTGAGCAACAGCCCAGCAAACAGCCACTTTTACCCTATTCAGGACTCTCTCCCTAAAGTGACCAGCAACTCTCAGGATATCAGTTTGTCCAGTCAATGTGATGGTCAGCAGCAGTCGAAAAGCAGTGACCACCACAAGCAGAGAACGTCTCCATCGCTTGGACAAGTCAACTGTCCATCTCCTGAAGCTTGTTCAGTCGATCCACGTACGTCTAAAACCTTTCTTTATTCTTTTCTATTCTTTTACTTCTTATTTCAGTCATTTGACTGCGTCCATGCTGGAGCACCACCTTGATGGGTTTTTTTAGTCAAAGAAATCAACCCCAGGACTTATTCTTTGTAAGCCTAGTAATTATTCTATCGGTCTCTTTTTGCCGAACCGCTAAGTTACGGGGACGTAAACACACGAGCATCGGTTGTCAAGCGATGGTGGGGGGGACAAACACAGACACACAAACACACACACACACATATATATATATATATATATATATATATATACGACGGGCTTCTTTCAGTTTCCGTCTACCAAATCCATTCACAAGGCTTTGGTCGGCCCGAGGCTATAGTAGAAGACACTTGTCCAAGGTGCCACGCAGTGGGACTGAACCCGGAACCATGTGGTTGGTAAGCAAGCTACTTACCACACAGCCACTCCTTATGAAAATATAATAGGATTTTCTAAACATCAAGTAGCCATGGGGTGGGCACCTATGAATAAAATAGGAAGCAAAGGGGTTCATATGTTATCAAAAAATGGTTGAGAGCCACTGATCTAAAGTCGCCTTTCCTTAGTGAGATCTGAGACACATTTGACTTCTATTTCTAGCAAGTCCAAGCAACCACGTTGATGTCCCCTCATCAGCTTGTACTCAATAAAAAGTGTTCAGAATGATGAGAGTTTGGTGGACAGTTTACATTCATTGAACAGTTAATTATTAATTTTGATTGTTGCTGCTTAACAGAAATTAATTTGACTCCA
>NC_142949.1:6393735-6403735 GCF_046866305.1 Octopus bimaculoides
ACCTGATTAGTCGTAGTGCTACTAATTATTTCCTGAGGTACCAGTCTCTAATTGTAGAGGGACCATATGGAGGGGGTAGACCCAGGAAGACATAGGACGAAGTGGTAAGAAAAGATCTGCAGACGTTGGGACTCACAGTAGGGATGACAGGGGGCCCAAGACTGCTGTCGGTTTGCTGTGCTTGAGAAGGCACGTCAGGCTAAGTGAAATTGTGGTTGCCCTTGCATACAGGTTCATCCCCTGCAACCCTCTGCAGCTGAGCATCCCTAATCTCACAGGCTTGTAAGTGCTGGTGCCATGTAAAACGCATCCAGGTTGGTGCTATGTTAAAAGCACGCAGCACACTCTGTAAAGTGGTTGGTGTCAGGGAGGGCATCCATCCATAGAAACCGTACCAAAAGAGACAGGAGCTGACCAGCTCTTCTTTGTATCCCTCATCCTCCCTCTAATTCTGTATAAACCAGAGTTGTCGTCAACCCCATAAAATATCCCCTTTTCCCTAATTAGATGATTTCTTAATTTATAGAAACCCCTTTGACCCTGTCCATTCTGGCACTCCACCTCCCCGTCTCCCTCATTCTTCTTCCCAGACAATCTTGAAAACCAATTCTTCAACTTACCTTGTATCTTGTGGGGCCACCCGGGTACCTAACCGCCATCATTTATCTCTCACAGCTTCTACCAATCATTCTCTTTCTTTCCCTCTTCTAGATGGGAGTAGCTGTGCAGATCTTCTACAAGAACCTGCTCCCCTCCCCCACTTCTCTTAGTTCAATCCCCCTGTCTACTAGCATGAAGATAACCCTCCCCCAGGGTTTGTTCTTCTGGGAGCTGCATAGTGACCTCAAGAGTGCAGGTGGCATAAAAAAAAAGGCACCCAGTCCATGATGGAAAGTGGTTGGCATTAGGATATCCCAATTTTACATATTAAACATTCCTGGCAGCTGGTATGTACACACTAATGGCCAGTAAGGACACCGTGTTTTGTTATGCAACCATAATATAGTACACAGTACATTAAGCGTTTTTGTAAGTCAATTCTGTGTTCTGCTGTGTTAGCAGTGCTATTACATCTCTTGTTAAGATTATCTCTACAGGTTTTCTGTAGAAATTATTTGCCTGCAATGATTTTGTTCTCATGTTTCGTATCCAAGACACCTGATGTAAACAACAATGAGATCCAAGATAAAAAATAGGCAATGATTGTATATATTGGTGGATAATTAATGGGTTAGATGGATGCTAATGAAGAAGCAAAGACTCGTGAAATATGTCATATACACCCATTATCCATTTTTCATCTTCAGCTTCATTGTTGTTTGCATCAGGTGTTTTGGATACAGAACGTCCTCACAAAACCAGTGCTGGCTACAATTTCTGTAAAAAAAGTCTGTAGAGATTAATTTTAGCAAGTGCTGTAGAAACCATGTTGAAACAGGCGTTGGGAGAACAATGTTGTCCTTGGACACATCAGATTTTGTCAAACTGTCCAACCCATGCCAGCATGGAGCATGGATGTTAAATGACGAATGATGATGAAATCAAATCCTTGTGTCTTTAATTCCTTCAAATGTTGTCATTTCAGATCACAAATTGAAGCGTGGAATATCGAATACAGTCGAGAATGTGCCATTAGTGAGTAAAGTCAGGAACGATGTTCTCCAAGACATTGAAGAATCCAGCCATGACCATATGTATACCCAAACCTTTGTCTTACCTGACTTGTCGGTTTATTCTGAAGATTTCCGCATGTTTCTGGAACGAGACCTTGTCGAAACATCAACACTTGTTTCCCTTGAACAAGCTGGTGTGTAGCATATCTTTGATTATTTTAGACATGTGTGTGTGTGATATACAATGTGTGTGTGTGCATGTATGTAATATGCATATATATGTGTTCATGTGTGTGATCTTACAGTGTGTGTACATGATATTACAAAGTGTTTGTGTGTGTGTGATATAACTATATATGTAGCAATGTTGTAATATGTCTTAACCCTTTCGTTACCAACCCGGCTGAAACCGGCTCTGGATCTGAGTACAAATGTCTTGTTGTTATAAGTTTTGAATTAAAATCTTCTACCAAACCTTAGTCACAATTTATGTTCCTAACACTAGCTGAATGATAACTAAGTTATTTTACTAAATTCTTTGTTATATTTAAAGTAATTCAAAGAAACACAGAGCATCTCAAGCTGGCAGACACATTAGCACACTTGGCTAAATGCTTATTGGTATTTTGTCAGTCTTTACATTCTGAGTTCAAATTCTGCCGAGGTCGACTTTGCTTTTCATTCTTTCGGGGGTCAATAAATTAAGTACCAGCTGAGTACTGGGGTCGATCTAATCGACTGTCCCCCTCCCCCAAAATTTTGGGCCTTGTGCCTAGAGTAGAAAAGAATTTTGTAATGTCTTTGCTATTTCTATGACCTTGCTATAGAGAGATGTGTATTGTATTGTGGAACTATATATTTTATATATATATATATATATATATATATATATATATATATATATATATATATATATATATATATATATGATATATAAAATAGCCTGTGTGTGTGTCCTCAATGCATGCTCAAACTTCTGGATCAATCTGTACCATACTTGGGGTACATGAATAATTTAACCTTGGAAAGAATAATAGTCTTGATTTTCTTTTTATTAAAAATAAATAATATTGCTCTGTATATAAAGATTCACTTCTTCAAATCGTTTTCTCAACTTCCTGTGTTTGAACTTCCTGTCTTTGGCATCCTAACCAGCTATTTACACACACACACACACACACACACACACACACACACACACAGAGGAACATGTACCCTTAACATAGTTCTCAGGGAGGTTCAGTGTGACACAGGGTGGACCCTTTGAATTACAGGTACTACTCATTTTTTGCCAGCTGAGCAGATTGGAGCAATGTGAAATAAAGTGTCTTGCTCAAGGATACAATGTGCCGCCAAGAATCGAACTCATAACCTTATGATTATGAGGCAGCTACCCTACCCACTAGGCCACATGCCTTCACACACACACATATATAATCATTTAACATCCATGTTCCATGGTAGCACGAGTTGGATGGTTTGACAAGGAACCAGTGAGTCAAGGACTGCATGCATGTGTGTGTGTGTGTGTGTGTGTAGATGCATATATGTAGATGTGTGTGTATTTAATATACATATGTATGTATATATGTGTTACAATGTAACCTCGTGTATATCGTTGGCGATTTTTTTTCTTCCTCCGTCTTCCCTTCTTTGGACTTTCCTATATTTGCGACAAAGAGCTCCGCTCGAAACGTCAAATTCTCTTTCTTTCCTTTCCTGAGCGTCCAGTAACACAATATCTGTATCACGTCTTCACGTTGTTATTTTTTGTTGTTTTTTTTTTTGTTTTTCTTGTTTGAACTTACTATGTGTTATATATATGTATACATGTGTGTGTATTTATATATATATATATATATATATATATATATATATATATATATATATATATATATATAATAAATCATAGGGTAGCAAAAAAAATTTTTGAAATTTTATTTACCACCAGTGGTCCAGCGAGAAGAAAAAATTAGTCAATAGACTATATATTATTCATTTAAAATACTATGCCACAAAAATAATTTTTGTGGTATAGAGTTTTTTGCTGCTCTTTCTAGCGGGTTAGATGTCCTATTATAGGCATCTCTGTATTTTAAATGAATTTATTTATATATATATATATATATATATATATATACACATACCAATACATACATATATACAACAGTATATATCTATGAGTGTATTTTGTAACGATTGGTGAATCTGTTTTTCAGGCCGTTTAAACTGGTGGTCAACTGTAGGCGTTTGTCAACGTTTAATGCCAATGGCTACAACTGGTGATGGTAATTGTCTCTTACATGCAGCTTCGTTAGGTGAGTACCTGCTCTTGACTCTCTCATTAATGAATGCACTCATTAACCCTGCTGAATATTAATGATGTCATGTTAGTTAATTAGATGCTAATGAGAGATGAAGATGGGAGACCGTTCGTTCGGATGTTGACCTCGTCTATATTCTTTTGTTCAGGTCAATCATTTGCCACTTCCTCCTCTTCATCATCATCATCATCATCATCATCATTGATGAAACAATAAAAGTGAGAAGGGAGCTTCGTTATATGTAGTAGCTGTACCTGTTAGAAATAACAGCTAAATTCTCCAGTAAATCACACCTTGCAAACACATTCAGTGACCACAGTCCTGTATATGCTGTCCTGTGGAATGGTCACAACTAAAACCTCTTTAATCGTAAGTCAAACTGGGTCTAAACAACTATCAAATGTATGGATCGAGCATCTATTCTACAACATGTTGGCTTCTGGAAGAGCATCCAGCTGTAAAAACCATGCCAAACAGACACTTATGTCTGGTGCAGTCTTCTGGTACAGTCTGCTGTCTTTTGCAACAACCTATCTTTGCAAACAAGGATTTTCCACTCTAATGAACATAAAAATTAAGCAGAGTAATTGATTTGGATCCCCAAAGACTATCTAAATTGCTCTGGCATCAAGACTCCCCAATTTTGATGTAATTGTAACAAAATTGGAAACATCATTTCTCCAAAACCTGAAGGGAAAATGTTTCTAGAAAAATATCTTTGTTTCATAATGAGGATATTATTAATTTATTTTATTGCATTTGTTTTATATTTTTTATATTTATAATTGTATTCTCCATATAGATACATTCAATAAATCTTCTGAATTCAAAGAATCTATGATTTTCTTCCCTTCAAATCAAGGAGATAACATCAGCATAAATAAATATATTTAGAGGTAATTGGTTAAAAAAGTTCCCTGACCCCTGCATATTACGCATTGTATCATTTAGTACACATACATGTGTAAGGATTTTCGAGCGAGATTGTTGCCAGTGCCCCTGGACTGGTTCTTGTGCGAGTGGCACATAAAATACACCATTTCGAGCATGGCCGTTGCCAGTACCGCCTGACTGGCCTTCGTGCGGGTGACACATAAAAGCACCCACTACACTCTCTGAGTGGTTGGCGTTAGGAAGGGCATCCAGCTGTAGAAACTCTGCCAGATCAGATTGGAGCCTGGTGCAGCCATCTGGTTTCACCAGTCCTCAGTCAAATCATCCAACCCATGCTAGCATGGAAAGCGGACGTTAAACGATGATGATGATGATTATGAAAGGAAGGGATAGCTCAAAACCCTCTACACACAAATTTCAGTAACCTGGTTATTTATTCCCAATGCAATGCAATGCAAAGCACATCACATGACCTTCGTGAATCTGCACCTTTGTATAACGACCCCAATATCTTCTGGTGATATTTGGCCATGGCTGTGCAACAATGTGGAATTGGGTAACGTTATGTAATGCATTTGACATTTGTAATGAATAACCACATTGTTAAAACACGTGTAGTGATATTTGAAGCTATCCGTTATATTTTGATTACTCTGTCTGTGTGTGTGTGTGTGTGTGTGAATTTTCACCATGAGGTGTGGCTGTGTGGTAAGAAGTTTGCTTCCCAACCACATGGTTCTGAGTTCAGTCCCTCTGCGTGGCACCTTGGGCAAGTGTCTTCTACTGTAGCCTCAGGCCAACCAAAGCTTTGTGAATGGATTTAGTAGACAGAAACTAAAGGAAGCCTGTCATGCATGCGTGTGAGTGTGTGTGTGTGTTTGTCCCTTCCCCCCACGGTTTGACAACCAGTGTTGGTGTACTTATGTCCCCATAATTTAGCAATTCTGCAAAAGAGACCGATATAATAAGTACCAAGCGTTAAAAAAATTAGTACTGGATCAACCCATTACCTTTGGAGTGAAATGATGGAGATCTGTCATGATCCCCACTGCTGATCACAGTGTTGAGTTGGTTCTGTTGATGTGGTACCTGTTAACAGCTAGGTAGACTGGGGCTGTTCAAGTGCAAAAAAGGAGATCTTCATCTCTGACATTACAACACACAGGCAGTGGTGTAATGTGAACCAAGGGCAACATTGCTGATTGTCTTCTGGTGCCTTACCATTTTGGTCATTTGTGGTCTGCCAGAAAGAGAAGAGAGAGGATGATGGTGGTGTTGGGCAATGATTCTCAACCAGGGTCCATATAAGATTTTTAGAAGTTCACATAACAAAATACTAAATTAGGGATCCACAACAATATTTTAAGGGCCCCTGAAAAAATTTTGTTTTCGATGTATGTATTGGAATGTATTACAAGAAATGACTAGGTTTCTTTTTCCAACATTTTACATAGTTCCATCTACACAAGTTGATGTGTGAAAAACAAGACAGGAATTTTGAAAGATGTTTCTATAAAACTAGTTTTTAAACATTGAATGGCTATGGGGGTCCACCAGAATGAAATAGAAATCAAAGGGGTCCATAGATACAAAATGGTTGAGAACGCCTGATGTAGGGTTTCCAAAACATCTCCAATATTCCTTCCATCTAAGGCAGAAAGCTGGCAGAATCATTAGCATGTGGTGAGCTGGCAGAAACGTTAGTACGCCGAGCGAAATGCTTAGCGGGATTTCATCCATCTTTACATTCTGAGTTCAAATTCCACCGAGGTCGACTTTGCCTTTTATCCTTTCTGGTTCAATAAAATAAGTACCAGTTGAAGAACACTGGGGTCGATGTAATCACCTGGCCCTGTGCCAAAATTTGAAGCCTGTATTCCTCCCTTCTAAGGCAGCAAACTGGCAAAATGCTTAGCAATATTTTGCCCATCTTTACATAAGTACCAGTTACGCACTGGGGTTGATGTCATCGACTTAACCCCCTCCCCCGAAATTGCTGGCCTTGTGCCAAAATTTGAAACCCTCCTGTGACGTTCAACAAAGAACTGATGTTGTTTTCTCTCTCATGTTTGTCCGACAGCTATGTGGGGTGTGCAGGATAGAGATTTGATACTTCGTAAAGCTCTTTATGACACGATGACAAAGGAAACCTATCGAGGGGCACTGTACAGACGTTGGCGGTGGCAGCAGACCCTTCTGAACAAGGAGGTAAGAAGGGCCCACCTTCACTGGAGGCCTTCTTTCTTATTGTTTTGTTTGTTTGTTAACATGATTTTACTGTTGGTTAGGGGAGACCATAGGTTTCAAAATCCATATTTGTAGACAATTATTCAATGCCTACAAATATGGATTTTGAATCCTAAGAGACTTCTAAGCTGGTAGAGTATATTAGTAATTATAAAGGACAAACGACATATGCACATATTGTGTTCACATGTGCATAGTTACATGCATGCATGTCCATATACGTCCACACACACACTTGTACGTGACCGAATCCCAAACAGCGACATCCAAGAACAATGCCAGCAGCAGCTGACCATTGAAGACCAAGTCTGGCAGCACTGGCTGCAGTGGTTTGGCCACGTCTGCAGGCTAAACACCAGAAGACTACCACACCGACATTTGTGGCGGTAGTGACCCATGCACTGGAGAATCCAGCAGACCAAAGAAGAAATGGGCAAAACAAATTGAGGAAAACTGCTGTATCTTTTCTCAGCTCCTGGTTATTGATAATATATTCTGTTGCATCCTTTTTTTTTTTCTTTTTCTACTTCCAGTCTGGTTTGATTTTCTCTGAAGATGAATGGAAAAGTGAATGGAGTAATTTGTTGAAGTTAGCGTCTCCTAAACCTCGTTCTATTATGTCTACTGGCAGTGCCTCATCTCCTTCGTCGTCCCCTTCATCTCAAGCTAACCAAAGGTAAGCCGAAACAACACTGGTAGTGCGAGTGCAGGAGCTTGTAGTGGTAGTGGTATATTCAACTTTATACTTACTCTTTCTATTCCAATAAATTCATGTGATAAAACACCTGTCATTTCTTTTATTTGGCCCGTAAATAGCACCATTAGAGCATAATCATTACCAGTGTTGCCTTCTAGCACTCGTGCTGCTGGCACGTTAGAAAATCATTCAAGCAAGGTCGTTGCCAGTGCCGCTGGACTGGCTCCCGTGCAGGTGGCACGTAAAAAACACCATTTGAGCGGGGCCGTTGCCAGTACTGCCTCACTGGCCCTCGTGCCGGTGGCACATAAAATCACCCACTACACTCTTGGAGAGGTTGGTGTTAGGAAGGGCATTCAGCTGTAGAAACCCTGCCAGATCAGATTGGAGCCTGGTGTAGCCATCTGGTTCACCAGTCCTCAGTCAAATCGTCCAACCCATGCCAGCATGGAAAGCGGACGTTAAATGACAATGATGATGATGATCTCAGAGCAATAGTGTGTCTTATGATTTCAGTCATATTTTTTATGACGTACTTTTTATATCAGTAACTCAACATCATCATCATCATCACTGTCGTTACCACCACCACCACCACCACCACCACCCTCATCATCATCATCATCATTTAACATCCGTTTTTCCTTGCTGGCATGGATCGGAATGGTTTGACAAGATCTGGCAAGCTGCGTCGAGCACCAGCTCCAGCCTTAGCATGGTTCCTACACTTGGCTACTCTTCCTAACACCAATATGATATGCTGTCTCCTCATCCATGACCAATGTAACTCTAGGATACAAATTTAAAAAAAGGAGTCAAGATCCTTCCTGACTCTTAGGGGCCAGTTTCCCAGAGTCCGTGGATTATATACTCCCCCCTCCCCCCCGTAGTACTGGTAGAGAGGAGGATGGCACATTTGTGAGCCAGAGGCTGGAGTTTGATGGGGAGTAGCTTTACGCCACTCAGTCGGATGGTAGTGGCCTTGTCTTGGATCCCGTTTTCTTACCAATCGTTCCGTGAAAAAACCCATTCTGCTCACTTTTTGATTAAAACATGACATAACGAGTTCCTTTCCTTGAATTTTCAGATGATTTAAAATGCCTACCATCATTATTCAATTACTCATTTTAATAACTGGTTTGTTTTTTTTTTGTTTTTTTTTCCTCAATCAATTGTTATGAACCAGGCATGTTTCCACAATAAATTTGTGGTAATAATCACTGTTATTATTACTACTTTCAATTATTTCCATCATCTCGCCAGAAAGTCGCAAAACGAGGCTTTGTAATAATGTCTAAACATGGCTGACTCCTGATCAGCTAGGTCCATGACTAACACAATTAATGACAGATACCATATCCTCGTTCTTAGAAGAATAAAGACTATTTACAGCCAATCGTTTCCTGTCTTCTGTATTCAACAATCTCACCAGTTCGATAACCAGGCTTACTACAAAGTCAACTATAATGCTTATTAATTCACATTCATCATCATCATCATCGTCGTCGTCTTTTAACGTCCGTTTTCCATGCTAGCATGGGTTGGACGATTTGACTGAGGACTGGTTAAACCAGATGGCTACATCAGGCTCCAATCTGATCTGGCAGAGTTTCTACAGCTGGATGCCCTTCCAAAGGCCAACCACTCCGAGAGTGTAGTGGGTGCTTTTACGTGTCACCCGCACGAAGGCCAGTCAGGCGGTACTGGCAATGGCCACGCTCAAAATGGTGTATTTTACGTGCCACCTGCACAGGAGCCAGTTCAGCGGCACAGGCAACGATCTCGTTCAAATGTCTTTACACGTGCCATCCAGCACAAGTGCCAGGAAGGCGATGCTGGGCACAGGTGCCATTGACGGTTTCGCTTTCACTTGCCCCAACAGGTCTTCGCAAGCCGAGCTTCATGTCGATTTCGATTTCACTTGCCTCATTGTTTTGAATTAATCATGCTTCATCTTGTAACTTTGAGATTTCAGTAATGTTTTTTGTTGTTGTTGTTTTAAATGACATTTTAGAGTAGGTGAGAGAGGCCAGATCTGGTCAGTCGGAACATAAAATTGGGGGCTGGATATGGCCGGTTTAAATGCTGAAGGGTTAAAGCAATCCAGAAGTTCATTACAAAACATTATAAAAGTACTTTAGCTGTGACTGAAAATATAACCAAATATAAAAAGTAAATTAACAGTTACAGCTGAACAAAATGCAAAAAATCAGCCAAGTGTAAAT
>NC_142949.1:6408735-6421235 GCF_046866305.1 Octopus bimaculoides
CTATTCCCACAACCAGTGTTGGCATGGTAACGAGGGGTGTGCCTGAGCAGCTGTGCGGCTCCCAGACTCTGCCTGCAACATTCGGCAAGCAACGTCCCTCTTCACTGGAATTCTTGGCTGGCGGCGGCGGCACCAATAGTTACGGCGGAGAAGACGTGGATGCAGACCTCAACAGCGAGATGAAACAGTTGTCGACTAACATACCTTCACATGAAGATGTCACTATTATTGCCTCTACTACCACATCTACATCTGTCGCAACTACTACAGTCACTAATAGTACCACTGCGGCTACAAGTAATGCTACTGTTTCTTCGTCGTGTGAGTTTACACCAATCCAGCCTCAACTAGCGTTGAACGAGAGGGGTTTGCCGATCGTGGTCAACAACAACCAACCCTGCTGTCGTACACCATCTCCTGACTATGACAACGTGGACTACCTGAGTTTTAAGAAAAATAACTTAAATCAGGCCGAAACGGTTATGGATTGCGCAAACAAAGCCAACCTGTTGTATGTGTCTGGGGTGGACGGCGCCAATACGCCAATTCATTGCCTGACGAAAGGATGCGAGTTCTATGGAAGCCTTGACAGAAATTCTTTATGTTCGAAATGTTACAAAGAAAGTACCAAATCTGATGCCATATGCCATCCAGCTAAGCCGGGTAAAATTTGAGATGAAAAAAAAAAAACAGACATTTTTAATTGGGTTTTTTTTTTTTTTTCAAATTTTGGTGAAATATAAAAACTTTTTTTTAAAAAAACAAACAAACAAACATGATTTTACTGTATTGTAAAAAGGAAAAAGTTTTCTTTGAGTACCAAAGAAGTTTTGTATTTTGTGTATTTATAATTTTATATATATATATATACATATATACATACATGCATATTTGTGTGTATATATGTGTACATATGTGTCTATACATATACACACACACACACACACACACACACATGAAAACATTTATGTACATATACATATGTACATGCATAAATTTGCATACACATATATAGCTATATATAGATATATGCATATTGTTATACATAATGCACATATGCATTCATATATATATGTATATATATATATATATACATTTATGTGTGTGTATATATATGTGTATGCATGTATACATACACACACACACACACACACACACATATATTGGAGAAAAAAATCTTCTGACTTGCCAACTGTCCATGCTTCTATGAAGAATCTTGCTTTCACTAGATATTGAATGTTCCTGAATTTGTTGTTATTATTATTGTTGTTTTTGTTAAAGCAAAAACTGGAACTGCCTGAGGAACAATGGTTGTCTGCTGTGTGTTAAATTCTTAGAAACCTGTTTAAAATTGACAGCAGAAAATGTCTGTTACCTTGTTTTGTGTTTCATGTTTTTTTTTTGTTTTTTTCACTGAGATATTTACCATATTCCAGAAGACGAAACACCAGGAGGACAACAAGCAATAATCCTGTCTTTGTCTTTTGGATTGTCGTCTTCAGGATTCGGTTTTCATATCTGTTACATCTCGCCTTCTTTTTTCTGTGTGTGTGTGTGTGTGTGTGTGTGTGTGTGTCTCTCTCTCTCTCTGTCTCTCTCTCTCTCTCAGCAGTTTTGATTTCTTTCTCCATCTCCATCTATCTTGTCTTCTTTTCATCTCCTCCCTTTAGCTATAAACTACTTCAGCGCCACCTACTTATTTACTTGAACACTTCTCTTCTTTCTGTCTCCCCACACCAACCCCACCCCACCCCGTTGTTTCTGAGTATCTAGCCATACACACACATGTATGTATTTGTTATTAGTTATGGAAGGAGTCTCAGTTCAAAGTAGCATTCTGTATATCTTACTTAATGTATATATACTGTAGAAACCCCAAAAACTGTGATATTCATCTCAAGAAAGTATCTTGTATTCATGAAATGCTTTCTCAAGGCAAACACCACAATTTTCCAGCTTTCTCTGGTATATACACATTAATACATACAGGATACTATTTTATGTACACGCACACACAAGCTGACATCATTTGTTCCCTACATATGTTTCACCATTGTGGTTATTTGCAATCTCTCTGCTTGGGTGTTCCCTTGCAATTGGATGCTGAAAACCCAACAGATCATCAGAGTCTGCTGTGTGTGTGTGTGTGTGCGTGTGTGTGTGTGTGTGTGTGTGTGTGTGTGTGTGATGGTATAAAATTTCTGTTGTCTAGTCTAGGACTTATAAATTTTGCCTGAGGGCTTGTTTGGCCTGTTAAGTACACTTTCAGGCAAACTTCAAAGTCTCAGTCAGTATGAGTGTTACAATATATTTGACACTACTCTCCATAAAGAATAGAAAGCTTTGAATGGTACAACAATGCACTATAATACAAAAAATAGACTATATACCAGTTGTAATTTAGTTATCCATAGTCCGATGATATTTCGGAATACAATTCCTTGACTGTACTCTTTTACTCTTTTACTTGTTTCAGTCATTTTGACTGCGCCCATGCTGGAGCACCGTCTTTTAGTCGAGCAAATCGAACCCCAGGACTTATTCTTTGGAAGCCTCGTACTTATTCTATCGGTCTCTTTTTGCCGAACCGCTAAGTTACGGGGCCGTAAACACACCACCATTGGTTGTCAAGCGATGTTGGGGGGGAGACAAACACAGACACACAAACATATACACACACATACATACATACATATATATATATATATATATATATATATACATATATATGACCAGCTTCTTTCAGTTTCCATCTACCAAATCCACTCACAAGGCTTTGGTCAGCCCGTGGCTATAGTAGAAGACACTTGCCCAAGGTGCCACGCAGTGGGAATGAACCCGGAACCATGTGGTTGGTAAGCAAGCTACTTACCACACAGCCACTCCTGCGCCTATGGATAACTAAATTACAACTGGTATATAGTCCATTTTTTGTATTATAGTGCATTGTTGTACCATTCAAAATTTGTTATTCTTTATAAACAATACACAATGCTTCAAGCAAACTACAACACTCTCCTATCACTACTCTCCATGTTGGTGCATTGTTATTCTTAAACTTGCTTCAACAACAAACTCACACACACACACAAGCAAACCACATGTTACAGATTTTCATGAATGCAAAACTTGTGTGATGCAGGGAGAACTTGTGTATGTTTCTTTCTCTCTTTCCTCTACCAAAATTTCCCCCAACAAATATTCTGCTTGTTCCAAGTGGTACAAGCTTCCTTCCCTATTTGCAGACATCTTCAGTTCTTTCTTCGTTTCTCCAGCAACTTCACAATCTCTCAGACTGCATCAAAGTAGCCTGGATTTTGTGCTTTGTCTTATAAACTCTTTCTTTTTTTTTCTGAAACAAACAAAGTTTGAAGGTAAAACAAAAAAAAAAATGGTTGTAATTTTAAATATTTTCTCTCACGGTAAGTGACTGATTTTTTTTTTTTTTTTTAAGTTATTTATTAATTCTCTTTTTTATACAGTATGAAATCTAACAAAACAAAATTTGTGACTTTTTAAAGAAAGCTGTGAAGTTTTCAGAAATAAGAGAATAACGACGATAATAATAATGATGATGATATTAATAACAACAGTTGAATCTAAAACAAACAAAAAAGATGTCAAAATTAATTTTATTTTCTTATTCTGTGTTAGAAAGAATGTTTATTGATATTTAAAAAAAAAAAAATAGTAATTTTGTCATTTTAAATGACAAAACATTTCAAAAATTGTTGGTTAATAAATTTTTTTTTTTCCCACAATCCATCAAAGTCTTTTAGCTGCCGTCTTCTGTCTTTAATCGCAACTTGTTACAAAATATAAAGAAAAAAACAAAAAAAAAAACCTATCCCTCATTTAATGACTGGTATCAGTGCCAAAACCTTTAATTAGATCTGGGTCACCTTTGACCTCTCACTAATTCTACAACTACAATGCTTGCCTTGATTCAAATCTCTGGAAAACAATCAAATTCTTCGAAACTTATCTCTCTTGACTCTCAAATTGCACTGTTAGATTTGTTAAATTAGTCAGCTCTCTCTCTCGCTCTCTTAATTACTTCATTAGCTCACATTTCTCTACTAAACCCTAATTGACATATCTCCCACAATTATTCAACCCTTCAGCATTTTAACTGGCCATAATCTGGCCAAAATATTCTACATGTTTCATGTTCAAACTGACCAGATCTGGCCTCTCACAGCAAGGGGGGAATTCATGGTTAATTCAAAGCAATATGAATAAATTAAGCATTACATTTGACAAAGTAATCTAAATGCTAAAAGGTTGACCATTTTTTAACCCTCTTTATTTTATTTTTTTCCCTCCATTTCTGTTATGTTTTTGTTAACCAAATCTTGTATTTTCTCAATTGTTGGAACCAGTTTGTCAAAACCCGACATAAACTGGAATATCAAACAACGTTGTTGTTATTGTTGTTGTTGTTCTTGGTAGTTTCGGTAACTAACTACTAGAAAGTGCCATTCTTTAAACATGTTATTTATGGATTAACTGTTTTCACACCTGTTATCTTACCTGTTGATTGGCAAACATTAAGAAACTGCCACGGATGGTTGGAACTCTTAATAGTTGCTTCTTTCTTTCCCTCCTTTCTCCCCCCGCCTTTTTTTCTTGTTCTTTACTCTTACTGCATATGCTAAATGCACCTTTCTCTAGTTGCTGCACAGTTTCACTACCAGCTTTCACCTGTAGGCAATCAGCAACCAATCAGCACGTTTGTTACCTGTTCTGTTACACCGGTATGTTTTGTTTTTAAATTTTATAGATACATATATATATATATATATATATATATATACATGCACACACATATAAGCATATGTGTATCTACAGGGTGTCCACAAAGTCTGGGTACATGGAGTAAATAAAATCATAACATAAACAATTAAATATAAGAAATAATATTATATATAAAAAATATATTTCTTTTTAAATATAAGAAATAATATTTAAATAAATATCTAATAATATTTGAATATTATTAAATATAAGAAATAATAATTTCTTAATGTGTTAATCCCCATGTACCCAGACTTTGTGGACACCCTGTATATACAGGTATGCACACATATATATCTATACACACACACATTGTATATGTATGTACATTTCTACATATTTATTTTCATACCTATGTGTATGCATATACAAACATACGTATTTATAAGTGTGTGTGTGTGTTGTTATTTTGCAGCCATTGTGAAATATTTTTTGCTTTTGTTAATAAATGCTGTTGGTTGGTGTAAGAATTAATTGTTGTCCATGTTCCAACATGGCTGCATGTGAATTCCCAGCTTTATTAGAGTTGCAGGACATTGCCAGTGTCCAACCTCTTTGTTATCATCATTTCTTCATCAACCACTTGGTAATTTCTGTTGTTAGTGGTGGTGATGGTGGTGCTTACATCATTACTGTGCCCTCCCTTTGATAATCTAATCCATACACATTGAGAAGAATAGGGCCTCTTTTTATATCCATGAGAGGAGTATGGCTCAGTGGTTAGAGTATTCAACTTGTGATTGTAAGTTCAATTCCCAGTGGTGTGTTGTGTCCTTGAGCAAGACACTTTATTTCATGTTGCTCCAGTACACCCAGCTGGCAAAAGTGAGTGGTACCTGTAATCCAAAGGGGCCAGCTATGTCACATCTATGCTTAGGATACGTGTGTCTGGAGTACTTGCATGTTAACTGCACAAGCAGGCTGTTCCGTTGATCGTATCAACAGGAACACTTGTCATAACCGACGGAGCACCAGGCCAAAGACCCTCCAACTCTGCTGATGAGGGGAACCTCTTCTACCTGAGCATGTTGTGAAGTGTATATAAGTAATATATTATGTCTTTTGTGCTGGTTTTGGTGGCATCATTAAGAAGCTGGCATCCTGTGGCGCCTTAGCTTGTGACTCCCACCACAGCCTTCGTAACCATGGCACATGCTTAGGTATGTATGTGCATGTGTGTGGAGGTTATTATATAAATGTTAATGCTTTATTTTGATTGAGTCAGTCTCCAAGTTTCACTTGGGGACACACAGGGGTCTTCAGACATGTTCTGGAACTAAGAGTAGCTGGAGACTGACTTGAGTAAACTGTAACATTAATTTCTACAATGGTATTAAGTAGTTTTTTTTTCTCCAACATTTGGTACTGGACAGATGTGTGTGTGTGTGTGTGTATTTATATAGACAATCAGAGAGTGTGAGTGAAGTCCCACTCAACTAGATCTTCACGATAAATTTGACTATTCTCTGTATGTGGTCACACCATCAACAAATGTTCTGTTTAAGATTAAACTTGCTTTAAAATAATAACCTTAATTTAACATTTGTAGTGTGTGTGTGTGTATGTATGTATGTACAAGAGTGTGTATTGATAAAGGATATAGACATTGAGAAAACTAAAAAAAGAAAATTTTTAAAAAGTTCTTCTCAACAATCCTTTGTTATATTTGTTCTGCATCAAGTTAACACTCCCGTGTCACTCTCACTGTCATTGGAAATACAGTGAGCCAGTGACTGGTCCAATGCAATATAAATTAAAATTTAAATGCCTCTTCTCTCTCCCTCCCTCCCTCATCTAACAAATGTTATTGGTTCACTCAAGAATTGAACCTGTGTCGCAAACTTTTGTTTTCTAAGAGTTCTTCACTCATCTATGGTCACTTTACGCCTGATAACAGTTTCCATGAAAGAAGGGATGTTTGTTTTTTCAATATTTTCAGGGGATAACATTTTAAAGGGACATTAAAAGGATAACATTTTTAAGAACATTAATTGTTCTAAATTCTTTGAATTCTATTCTCTTAGAATGTCTCATTCTATTTATTAATTTTTTTTTTTTCCTCTTACTGTTTCTGCAGTTATTTCTTCAGAGAATTCTGGTTTTCTATATCTATGTTATTTTTACAAGGAAAAGGTTGACAGTAACTTCGAAGTTTCAGTTAATGTAGCCTTCATCAGACTGTCATAGTAACTATTAACCGTTTTCCTTGTATTAAAAGAAAAAAAAAACAGGAATAAATATATTATTCTACTGAAAGGCATTGGAGTGATCCTTCAATTTAGCTTTTTTTTTTCTGTAACCCTCACATAAAAACAACCATTAATAAATAAGTCAGCAAATTGGCAGAATCGTTAGCACGCCAGGTAAAAAGCTTAACTGCATTTCACCTGTGTTTATGTTCTGAGTTCAAATTCTACTGAGGTCAACTTTGCCTTTCATCCTTTTGAGGTCAATAAAATAAATACCAATTGAACACTGGGATTGATGTAATCAACTTACCCCCCCCCCCCCTCCCCTAAAATTTCTGGCCTTCTGCCAAAATTTGAAATCAATATATTTATATGTATATAGAGTCAAGAAGAAGGGGGTACATTTAAACAGCTATTTAATAAACACTACATGTGTTTTGATACAACATAGATCCACATGTATACAAGATTTAAATTAAGCAACGGTTTACCTGTATAATAGGATCCAGTTGTACCTCTTCAGGTGACATATAATCACTATCCCTGTAAGTAAATCTTAGACTTTGATGCTAAAACATCCAACTGGCTCTTTTCAATCTAGTAAACATTATTTTCACACACGATGAATGCCTAAGCCTAGAATTGGAAGTATACCATAATACTACTGGCTATTTGGTAATTCTAAGGGTGAATAAGCATTATTTTGTACTCCAATACATTCCTAACTGAGTACACCTTAAATGATATATATAGATCTTTAAGTTGCACAGCTATCTAGTGTTACATTAAGATGTAGTTACTGAGCTAAATCAATGAATGGAGTCCACATCAAATAAGATCCTAGGTTTAAGCCAACAGATTAAATTAACCCTTTTGTTACCAATCCGGCTGAAACCGGTTCTGGCTCTGTTGTATAAGTGTCTTGTTTTCATAAGTTTTGAATTAAATTCTTCCACCAAACCTTAGTCACAATTTATGTTCCTAACACTAGCTTAATGATAACTAAATTATTTTACTAAATTCTTTGTTATATTTCAAATTAATTGAAAGAAACACAGATCATCTCAAAATAAATACAGTAACGAAAGGAGTTAAACCTAAATGATTTTTTCCCCCCACATACAAACACCCTCACCCCAATTCCATTGCCGATTTTGTTAAAAATTTAATGGCTGGAACAAAGCTCTCTTGAGTAAGTTTTCGTAATCTGAAAACTTCTCTAAACTTTAAATTGTTGACTATTTACTTCTCTTTCTAGCATTAATTCTGGATTAATCTGGCCAACAAGAGCCTGTTAACCTCGTCAACAAGTTTATAATTGTTAGTATGCTGGGGAAAATGCTCAGCGTCATTTCTTTTAGGTCTTGACATTCTGAGTTCAAATTCTGCCATGGTCAACTTTGTTTTATCAACCCCTGGAGGAATGAAAGGCAAGTACCAGTTAAACACTGGGGATTTGATGTAATTGTTTAATCCTCTGCCTCCAAAGTTTTGGGCTTGTACCTATAGTAGAATTATTATTATTATTATTGGAAATAAAGGCTGGGACCTAGCAGAAATGTTCAGCAGCATTCCTTCTGTTTTTATATTTAGGGTTCAAAAGTCAACCCTGGGTCAACTTTGCTTTTTATCCTTTCAGAGTGGATAAAATAAAGTTCCAGTTAAACATTGTGGTTGGCTTGCCAAAATTTGAAACCATTATTATTATTATTGTTAAGATGGTTGAGCTGGTAGAATCGTTAGCACATTAGTGTGTCTTTAGCAGCATTTCGTATGTCTTTACGTGCTGAGTTTAAATTCCGCCGAGGTCAACTTTGCCTTTTATCCTTTGAGGGTCAATGAAATAGGTACCAGTTATGCACTGGGGTCTGCAATTGACTTAGCCCCCTTCCCCAAAATTGCTGGCCTTGTGCCAAAATTTGAAACCATTATTATTATTATTATTATAATAGCAAGTTTATTATAAACTGAGACTAGACCTAACAGCTGTTTACTTTAAGATTTTTAAAACTAAAATATTATTGTTCTTCATCTCCCTCATCTTTCTGCTCAAAGCTATCAACTGGCACAGCCTTAAAGCCCTCACATCACTTTGGGCTCCATCAGCAGAAGTAATGCCTTAATTCAGATTTGACCAAAAAAAAAAAAAAAAAACCTGAAACTCAAGTGGATGTGACATTATTTAACAATTAGTTGATGTTTGTTGTTGTGATAGCTTCAAAAATGAAAAATATGAGTGGGTTTTGTCTCCACATTGAGTTTTTTCCCCCCCTCTTTTTTTTTTTTTAATTAAAGAAAAAGAATCTTCCCTCAAAATTTTTTTTTTTTTAACTGGATTACTAACTAAGTTTGGGTTCACTGACAGATTCTGGTAAATATTCAATAAAGTATCCGGGAAGTACCACTTTGGTGTGATTGTGTGTGTATGCACAGATAAGTCTCTGAGAGCATGTATGTGTTTGAGGGGAATTTATTTACTCTCTGTCTGTGTGTGTGTGTACGGCTGTGTGTGCATAAAAGATAATGAATAAAAACAATTGTAAATTTATTTCATACAAAATTGAAACTGCTGTTATCAATAAAATCTATTTGTTTTAAAAAAAAATTTCCTGAATTTCTGGAGTCGTGATCTGGAAGTATCCAACCAACCTTTTAAGATTTTGCTGAGAAGAGAAAACAACAAAGCAAAAACAATTTTAAAAAAAATTAAAATAAAGAAGAAAACAAACAAAAAAAAAACTTAGCTAAGTTTCCAGTAAAATATTAAGACAAGTTTGTTGTTGAAATTTCTAAAGGTGGCATATATTGCAATGAGTAAAATTAGAAATATTTTCTATAAAATAGCATGAGATGCACTCAGGAACACTTTTAATGGTCTTTTATTATGATTATTAAACTCAGTTATTTGTTTTGTTTTTGAAATAATTTGTGAATAAAAGAATTTTATTAAAATAGTAATTTGTAAATTATCAGTTAAATGTTTGCAGAAATATGTGAAAAATGAATTTATTTTGTAAATGTTGGTGAGAGTGACAGAAATCTAGCTGTGTGCAAAACGAAAAGAAATCGTGAAAACCGGAAATCAGTGACTTCACAACCGATCTATTTGTTCTGCATCGCGTTACGGACACTCCCTTATCACTCTCGCCATCAAAAAGGTAATGACCCCAAAAAATAACTCAACTACTAACGACGCTATTGTTCACTAATTCATTTGCTTACTTTTTTTTTTAGACAAGGGACGTAACTCCAATGACTTAGTGGAAGATTTACTTCCCTTACGTCGGAAAACTTAGCTGTTCAAGCTTTCGTAAGCAGATCTGTCTACGCTCAAACACATTTCAACTATGACCACTGTTTGCTATTTCTCAGTAATAGTTAAACATTGGCCTAATTAGCGAATGTTCGTTTTCTCAGACGGCCCACTGGTTTGAGTAAGGTTTGGCAGCTATTTCTAGCATGTTCAGTAACCATGTAGAGGCTGTCTTGTTACGCCATAGTTATAAATAGAAAGCCGACTAACGTTACATCATTGGTTTAAATTCCGTTCTGTGCTACTTGTTTTTTTGTTTTTTTTACATGCTTCAGTTTTTGATGCGGCCATGTTGGGGCAACGCCTTGACTTTTTTACTCAAACAAATTAACCCGAGTGGTTATTTTGTTAATAAAGTCTGCTATTTATTCAATCGGTCTCTTATCGGACCGCTAAGTTACATCCTTCTAACTTATAACGATTGTTGGGGATAAATTATATATATACGCATATATATATATATATATATATACACATAAATAAATATATATATATATATACATTCATCTATTTATATATATATATATACACATATACACATATATATATATATTTATGTATATCATTTTCATTTTTCATTTTATCTAGTTTCAGCTCATGAGCTGTGGCCATGCTGGAGACCCACCATTTGTGTTGCTACACAATTTTACTTCACAAATTTACTTCAGCCTCTTACAATATGTGGCACTTAGTGAAGAATAGAGTTTGATTTAGCAACCTTCATTTGCACCTCCTGCCGCGAGGTAGGTTCATTTGGGACTCTCGATAGGAAGAGGTCCAGCTTTGATTTAAAAACTCCTACATCTACTTTGTGCAGATTCCTCGGGCTCTTTGGGAGAATATTAAAAAGCTGCGGCCATGCTGGGGCACCGCCATTTGGTGTTGCTACACAATTTTACTTCATGAATTTTACTTCAGGAATTGACATTTGGTGCATGAGAGAGTTTGATGCAGCTGCTCTCATCTGCGCCTCCTGCCGTGAAGTTGGTTCATCTGGGACACCTGATAGGAGGAGGTCCAGCCTTGTCTTGAAGACACCTACTTCCACCGCATGCAGGTCTCTCAGGTCCTTCGGGAGGATATTGAAGAGCTGTGGACCTTTGAAGCCCAGGCTATTGCAGTATCTTGTCCTACATCTTGATGGCAAATTTGGAGTCCTTGGCACTATACAATGGCGTCCAGTTCTTTTATTTGTGTAACTTTCGATGCCAAAGTTTGGGACAATTCCTTCGAGGATCTTCCAGATGTATATTATGGCATATCTTTCTCGTCTACGCTCTAAGGAATAGAGTCTTAATCTCTTGAGTCTTTCCCAATAGCTTATATGCTGCATAGAGGCTATCTTCTTCGTGTAGCTTCGTTGGATTGCCTCAAGTTCTGAGATTAATTTGACACTGGTTGGTGACCATAGCTGAGAGCAATAGCCAAAGTGGCTTAGAACAAGTGTCTTCCAGAGCACCATCATGGTTTCCTGATCTCTTGTTCTAAAAGTCCTTAGAATCCATCCGGTCAGTCGCCTGCATTTCATTGACAATTTAGCAACATGAACATGAAAGGATGCATTATTACTCATGTAAATGCCCAGGTCTCGCACTGTCTCTGCCTCTGGGATTGCAGTCCCTCCAGGTCCAGTGTATTTAATGGGTTCTGCATTTAGTCTTGCATGTTGATAGCATAAGGCTTGAAACTTTTCAGCATTAAACTGCATGTTATTCTTTTCAGCCCACTTGTATATTTCATCCAGCTCACATTGCAGGTGCATAGTGTCTTCAGGGTTCTGTATTACCTGTGAGACTTTTGTGTCATCTGCATAACTTGTGAGCGTGCCTCTCAGTGTGGCTGAGGGCATTTCTGAGAGGGCCATTATGAACAGTAATGGTCCCAAAACAGTGCCTTGCGGAACACCGCTCACTATTTGTGTCATTGGAGGTGGCCCCATTGGCTACTACCACCTGACTTCTATCCTTCAGAAAGTCATGAAGCCATTCTCCCAATTTTCCAACTATGCCGAGATCACGCAGTTTGTGACATATCATTCCGTGATCGACTTTATCAAAGGCCTTTGCAAAGTTGAGATATATCACTTCCACATTTGAGTGGTTAAGTGGCTGTTTCAGCACCCAGTCATAGTGTTGTAAGAGCTGAGTCAGGCAGCTTCTTCCTGGTCGGAAACCATGTTGGGTGTCAGGCAGCAAGTCATT
>NC_142949.1:6432811-6472811 GCF_046866305.1 Octopus bimaculoides
CCCTCTCTCTCTCTCTCTCTCTCTCTCTCTCCTTAAACGCACACACACACAACTAAATATACACACATACATAGACACAACATACATATACGTATATACAGACATACACTCATTCACACACATATCCATACAACACATATATATATATATACAAACCTACACGCATTCACACACATATCCATACAACACATGTATATACAAACATACACGCATTCACACACATATCCATACAACACATGTATATACAAACCTACACGCATTCACACACATATCCATACAACACATGTATATATACAAACATACACGCATTCACACACATATCCATACAACACATATATATACACACACATACGTACATTCACATATACATGCATACATATACACATATTTACTTACACATATGTATGTAATGTGCGTGTGCGCATATATATATATATATATATATATATATATATATATATATATATGTGTGTGTGTGTGTATATATATGTATATATATTCCCCAGTCACACAATGACCATCCTTTAATAACTGTGGGTGGGGACACGCTGGTCGCCGCTGTGTCGTGTGCCATTGTAGAGGTGGCCTGCCTCTAACTTCACCCACAATTCCCTAATTAATTAACGCAATCATTTACAAATTAACTAACTAGAAAAGAGACCTTACTGACTGACAGATACTATTTCATTCAGTGGCTAAACTCATTAACTGTCTATGCGTATATGCCTATGTGTATATCTGTTTATATATGTCTATGTGTTTATATGTGCGTGTTTGTGTGTCTGTGTTCATGAGTGAATATGTCTGTGTGTGTGTGTATATATATGTATATAGTCTGTTGTATATATCTATACAGCCTGTATATATACGTATAGTGTGTGCGTATGTCTGTATGTGTACATGTATGCAAAATCTCCAACTGAGCGCACAGACAGTAGAGGTGGTGGGAGGGAGTCCCACTGGCAGAAACAATAGGAGGGGAGGAAAAAGAAAAGGCGGGGGGCGTCTAGCCTTATTAACCAGCCTCCCACTCCTCCTCCTCCCCTTCACAGCATCTTCCACCGTTGCTCCATCATCTCTCGGTTATATAACTTGGTCCTAACGCTGGAGGGAGCCACTGTGTTAAGTAGCGGTGAGTGTAGGTGTCAGTATTACGTGTGTGTATGTGTGAGAGTGTGTGTGACAGTGTAAGTATCCGTGTATGTGTCTACTAATGTAGGTAATTGTGTATATGAGTGTGTGTGATTGTTTATCTGTTTCTAAAATGTGTGCGTATGTATGTCTATATATCAGTATCAACTGTGTATGTGTCTAAGTTGTTGTGTATGTTAATGTGTGTATCTCTATATCAGTGTGTATATGTAAATGTCAGTACGCGCATCTATCTATCTAAGCATGTGTACGTATGTGTATCTCTCTCTCTCTCTCTCTCTCTCTCTCTCTCTCTCTCTCTCTCTCTATATATATATATATATATATATATATATATATATATATATATATATATCTATATATATAATACAAATAATATATGAATATGTGCGTATATACCTACATGTATGTACATGCCTACATCTACATGTATATATACATATATATATATATATATATATATATATATACATACACACATACACACACGCACACACACACAAGCGCACATATATATACACACACACCATATACATACATAATGGTGTATATCTGGCGCGTGCCTATGTGTGTATGTGTGAGTGCGTGCTGGCTTAGATCACACAACAGGGTTGGTTACTCAACGTCTGTCAGACATCATTTTTTTAATATTGTCACGCGCGTGTGCACACTCCTTTACACACATTTACACACACACACACACACACGCATTCTTTGTGTTGGAGTGAGTGTATGAACACACATGTATTCAATCTACGTATGTGTATATATATATATATATATATATATATATATATATATATATATATATATATATATGTATACATTCTTGTATGTGTGTGAGTAGATTATATCTTTCTCTTGTTTGTCTAAATTCTATCGCCTCCTTTTTTTCCTCTCTCTTTAAACTTTCATTTTATTTTATAACTTAATTCCTTAGTCTGACTATATTTAATCTCTTTCTCGTACACATCGTGCATAATATAATACACACACATGTACACGTACACACACAAACCCATAATATATATATATAGGCGGGATCTTTGTTAATGCTTCACGAACAAGGCAAATCTCAAACTTCGAAAAGAATCCTATGCAAGCTAGCGGAGTGAATAATATCGAATAATTAAGAAGGTAGATGCTACACACTATTGCAGAGACACAAGGTATACATATGTGTAGCATTTAAACATTTTTTCACTAGTAGAAACACCGCCCACTAAGCAGTTTTCTGCTGTTCAAATGACGCGTGTGTGCGATAAAAGGGGATTTATAGATCTGAGCTGTATCCTCATTCAGTACTTAGATATGTTTCGCCAAAGATTGGCCCAGGCTGTTCCGTTGATCGGATCAACTGGAACCCTCGACGTCGTAAGCGACAGAGTGCCAACACATAATTATTGTAAATTCCATTCTTGGGCTTATAATGTGTGTGTGTGTGCGCGCGCTACGTTGATGTAAAAGCATCGAAGTGTATCTACGGTTTTTAAGATCTCAGATATTAATACATCGTTAAACTCCCATTTATCACAATACAATAGATGTTGGTAGATTAAAATGTGTTGGCACTCCGTCGTTTACGACGTCGAGGGTTCCAGTTGATCCGATCAACGGAACAGCCTGCTCACGAAATTAACGTGCTAGTGGCTGAGCACTCTACAGACACGTGTACCCTTAACGTAGTTCTCGGGGATATTCAGCGTGACACAGTGTGACAAGGCTGACCCTTTGAATTACAGGCACAACAGAAACAGGAAGTAAGAGTGAGAGAAAGTTGTGGTGAAAGAGTACAGAAGGGTTCGCCACCATCCCCCTGCCGGAGCCTCGTGGAGCTTTAGGTGTTTTCGCTCAATAAACACACACAACGTCCGGTCTGGGAATCGAAACCGCGATCCTATGACCGCGAGTCCGCTGCCCTAACCACTGGGCCATTGCGCCTCCACGGTAGATTAAAAATGCACAAAACTGGCTAAAACAATAGTTGAGAGCAAGGCATTTGAAAGTATAAACAAAATCATTTCTCCTGAGAAACATCTGCTTTTCTATTACAATTAAACAGACATACACCCTATCGAGGATTAAACTTCACAACTACTTCAGAAGTTGTTCTTCATCTTCCCCGACTCAGAATGGCAGATGTGGTTTAAAAGAAATTCGTTGCTATATCTAACAGGTTGCACAACCGCACAGAGACCTTCTTCGTTCGCACGAAGTAAACTTTGGCATTGACGAGTAATCTCAGAACAGTCGTAGTCGAAAACCTATGATGAAAGGCACTGCAGAATCCCTTCATTTGTATATCAAAAACTACATTATTCAATGTAGTATATATTTAAAGATATGATTAGTGAGATTTCTGGCTATTTTCAGTTGGTTAAGCAACCATGTGTCAGCTGTCTGTTGAACAAAACTATCTGCAAATAAACGAAAATCCCCTCTCCTTCTTCGTCTCTCTTCTCCCCCACTGTCTTACTTCTTATTTCATATCTTCGAAGTAGGTGGTTAAATTAGCAAGATAGTTAGTTCATTACTTTAGTGGTCGCCGTTAGAGACGCTGTAAGGCTTACAAAACGAGGGCTTACAGTGTAAGCCTACGTTTTGTGCCTAACAGTTTTTTGGGGTTTTTTTTCCTAGTACAAAAAATTTATTCCTGACTTTTCAAATATAAAATATTAATTGTTGCCTTTTCAGCTCTGCTAAATTTTATAGCTTTCTCCAAGTACATGTTTACTTGCTAACAGTCATATTGCGCCCTTGGCAAACTGAATTGTTGCGTGTGTTTACGTAATCCTGACGTGTCTGGTGGTGAAAGTGCTTGGTGTTAAGAAGAGAGACGTAACTACAATGCATCTGTTATTATATATGTAGATATATATAATCATTACAAACGAAGTTAAAATCGCAAAAGGATGATGTCAAATTCTATAAAAACAAACATATTTTCAATTACGTTTTAATCTGGAATGAGTTTTTTTTTTTTTTTTCAATCGACTTTTAAATATCTCGTTTGGTCCGCTTCAGCAAAATAGTCTTATTACTGATAAATATTTACAGTTTGGCTGACTTAGTTTGGGACGATGATAGGAGAGGGTTTTTTTTTTCAGTCACACACACATACAAATATATATTATATATATCATATTACACACACACACACACACACACACACACACACACACACACAAATCGACGCATGCTCAATAATTTCACGACACAATTATGGCTGTGTGGTAAGAGGTTTGCTTCTCACTCATATGCTTCCGAGTTCAGTCCCACTGAGTTGTACCCTGAGAAAATATCTTCTGCTATAGCTTCGAGTCTTGTGGTAGACGGAAATTGAAAGAAGTCCGCCGTGTGTGTGTGGGTGTGTGTGTGTGTGTGTGTGTGTAGGGACAACTGAAGAAGGTGCTTTTGCACTTGTGGATGACCGTCTCCGCTCCAGTAGCAGCGAGCAGGAGGGATATGGTCCGAGGGCCAAAAATGCCAGAGGTCTCCACTGCCACAGGTTCGACCACGAATGTCAGAATGCGACCGATACCTTGACAGTCTGCTTATCTCTACACGAGGCAAAATCTTCTCTCCAAGGGAGATTACTTTAGGTTACTTTGTAGTTAACTTTTCAATGTCTAAAATCCTGTAAGATGTTGGCTACAGATTTTTACAATGTGATCAGCGACGAGACGAAGTTGCATTTTTACAAGAAACCAGCTCTAAATTCACTTCATTTCTTTTAAAAAAAGAAACGTGCCACTTTGGCGTGTGATCTACAATTTAAAGGGAGATTACCTTTGATTACCTTTTAGTTTACTTTGTGTTAGTGCTACTTTCCGTGTGATCGACGTCAGCAAATTCACTTTGGTGGGTGACGTACGCGCTTATTTTAATTACTATATTGTTTTCTTATTATTGTTATAGTAAGAATTTGGAAAAATACATTTACAATGCTAAGTATACTCTTTTTACTCTTTTATTTGTTTCAGTCATTTGACTGCGGCCATGCTGGAGCACCACCTTTAGTCGAGCAAATCGACCCCAGGACATATTCTTTGGAAGCCTAGTACTTATTCTAGCGGTCACTTTTGCCGAACCGCGAAAATTCCGGGGACGTAAACACACCAGCATCGGTTGATGTTGGGGTGACAAACACAGACACACACATACATATATACGATGGGCTTCTTTCAGTTTCCGTCTACCAAATCCACTCACAAGGCTTTGGTCGGCCCGAGGCTATAGTAGAAGACACTTGCCCAAGGTGCCACGCAGTGGGACTGAACCCGGAACCATGGGGTTGGTAAGCAAGCTACTTTATTTCATAAATATTTGCCATTAAGGCATTACAAAGAGGGGACGAATAAGGACAGACAAACATAAAAAGGGTGAAGAAGCTGTATCGATTAAATATTTACAATTTTAAACCACACAGCCACTACTACACCTATGTACAAAATGATTTTTAAAGTAACCTAAAGCAATCTCCCTTGTAGATCACATACCAAAGGAGCACCATTAATTAGTTATGACTAACCTAATCAACAAAACATTCTTTCTCAAAGAATATAAGAGGATTCGGTAGTAGCGTGCTAAAAAAAAAAGACCGAGCTGGTACGAACAGATGATAATTGGTTGGAAAATTACCAAGAAAGTCAAATGTAAGGAACCTGCTGAAAGAAGACCTAGGAAAGCATGGCGAGATGTAATGAAAGCTAATATCTCATTTATGCTGAAACGGGTGTAACCTATGAAAACATGTAAAACTGAATGTAAAACAAAAAAAAAATTGATGAGGTGCAAAGTGACAGTTTAGAGTCGAGGCTGCAATGAGACACATCTTCCTCAAACTACACCGTGGGGTCATAAAAAAAAGGAAGGGACACATGAAACGATTTAGTTCTAAATATAAAGTGTCTAAATAAAGGATGAGAAAATCATGGCGGTGATGATGATGGTGGTGGTGGAGGTGGTGGCAGTAATGATGATGCTCGTAATGATGGTGGTGGTAGTGATGATGATGGTGGTGGTGGTTGTGGTACTGCCGTATCGCTGTTGAGGTTGTTGGTGATGGTGATGATGATACTCGTGATGATGATGGTGGTGGTGGTGGTACTGTTGTTGCTGCTGCCGCTGCTGCTACAGCCGCTGCTGCTACTGAAGTTGATGAGGGTGATGACGGTAGTGTTGTTAGTGATGGTGGCGACAATGGTAGTTTTCTCTTGCCCCTCCCTTCAATAAAGGATGTCAATAAGCAGGACGGGGTCAATGAATACTCCCTCCCTTTTTTTTTACCGAGTGTAAGTGGGATAACCAAAACAGATTAACTACCAGCTTAACAATGGAACACAGAAAGAATTGGGCCCGATTTAAGAATTTCACGAAATCAATTTTCATGATTTTAGGCAATTTTTTTTTCCTTTTCCTGTTGTTTTTGTCTATTGACACTTCACTCGTTATCTGTTAACCTAGCTTTATCTCTCTCTCTCACACACACACACACACACACACACAGGTGTGTGTGTGTGTGTGTGTGTGTGTGTGTGTGTGTGTGTGTGTGTGTGTGTGTGTGCACGCGCATACGCAACCTTGGTTGTGTGATAAGAGGCTGGCAGAAACGTTAGCACGCCGGGTGAAATGCTTAGCGGTATTTCGCCTGCCGTTACGTTCTGAGTTCAAATTCCGCCGAAGTCGGCTATGCCTTTCATCCTTTCGTGGTCAATAAATTAAGTACCAGTTACGCACTGGGTCGATCTATAATCCCTTTGTCTGTCCTTGTTTGTCCCCTCTATGTTTAGCCCCTTGTGGGCAGTAAAGAAATAAGAATCTAACGCACTGGGGTTGATGTAATCGGCTTAATCTCTTTGTCTGTCCTTGTTTGTCCCCTCTATGTTTAGCCCCTTGTGGGCAGTAAAGAAATAAGAATCTAACGCACTGGGGTCGATGTAATCGACTTAATCCCTTTGTCTGTCCTTGTTTGTCCCCTCTATGTTTAGCCCCTTATGGACAATAAAGAAATAAGAAGCTTGCTTCCCAACCACGTGGTCCCGGATTCAGTCCCGAAGCGTGACACCTTGGGAAAATGTCGTCTATTACAGTCTCGGGCCGACCAAAGCTTTTTGAGTGGATTTGGTAGACGGAAACTGAAAGAAGTCCGTTGTAGATATATATTATAAACAGTGGCAGGAGAGGTTGTGTGGTAAGTATCTTGTTTACGGACCACATGGTTCTGGGTTCAGTCCCACTGCGTGACACCTTGGACAAGTGTCTTCTATTATAGCCTCGGGCCGACCAAAGCCTTGTGAGTGAATTTGGTAGACGGAAACTGAAAGAAGTCCGTTGTAGATATATATCATAAACAGGGGCAGGAGAGGTTGTGTGGTAAGTATCTTGCTTACGGACCACATGGTTCTGGGTTCAGTCCCACTGCGTGACACCTTGGACAAGTGTCTTCTATTATAGCCTCGGGCCGACCAAAGCCTTGTGAGTGAATTTGGTAGACGGAAACTGAAAGAAGTCCGTTGTAGATATATATCATAAACAGGGGCAGGAGAGGTTGTGTGGTAAGTATCTTGCTTACGGACTACATGGTTCTGGGTTCAGTCCCACTGCGTGACACCTTGGACAAGTGTCTTCTATTATAGCCTTGTGAGTGAATTTGGTAGACGGAAACTGGAAGAAGCCCGTCGTATATATGTATATATATGTATGTGTGCGTATATGTTTGTGTGTCTATGTGTATCCCCCCACCTACCAACAAATGCTTGACAACCGATGCTGGTGTGTTTACGTCCACGTAATTTAGCGGTTCGGCAAAAGAAACCGATAGAATAAGTACTAGGCTTACAAAGAATAAGTCCTGGGGTCGATTTCTTCGAGTAAAGGCGGTGCTCCAGCATGGCCACAGTCAAATGACTGAAACAAGTAAAAGAGTATATGTGTGTGTATATTTAGTCTTTACTTTAGCTGTATTATTATTATTATTATTATTATTATTATAGTTAGTTTGTTTTGTTTTCTTTTTTCTTATTTGTCAGAGTTCTTACGTTACACATTCTGTGACCTCTTTAGCAACGCTCTATCCCACGTGCCTTTCTTCTCTTGTTCTGTTTATTCCATCTTGTCTTTCTCTGTTAATAGACCGACTCGTCCCACACGTGACAGCAGTCGTTCGACATAAGCCCACAGGTCGGAAATGGTTGGACACTGCACGAGTCTCTAGACCTTTCAGACGCGTCCACCATACACATTCTTTCGCCATAGCCACAAGTACGATGAAAATAGCTCTTCCTTCTCGTTTAAAGGAAGGAGGCGCGACAATATTCACGATAGACTTGGTTGATAAGCCGAGTCGTCCCACACGCGATAGCAGTCATTCGATATAGGCCCACAGGTCGGAAATGGTTGGACACTGTACGAGTGCGTGCAGGACGGTTTCGTCGCTCTGATCGCATCTCAGGCAGGTCGGCCCCGTATTTCTCGAGCCATGTCGGTAGAGCTTATCCCGAACGGGTAGCGCTGCCCGTTCAGGGATCTCTGGAAGTTGTCCATAGGTCCCAGCCCGAAAGTCGTCTTGAAGAGGCGGGTCAGGTATTCCTCGTCGACGCCCAGGTTTGCCCCGAGTTCGTCGTCGTACCTCCCCTCCACTAATCCCCTATAGATAGATAGATAGATAGATAATCACACATACACATCAGTATGTCTATTTGCGTGTCTTTTCCATAATACCAAACTTTTACCGTAAAAAATTTATCAGTAAAATATTTTCTATCATAGGCGTAGGAGTGGCTGTGTGGTAAGTAGCTTGCTTACCAACCACATGGTCCCGGGTTCAGTCCCACTGCGTGGCATCTTGGGCAAGTGTCTTCTACTATAGCCTCGGGCCGACCAAAGCCTTGTGAGTGGATTTGGTAGACGGAAACTGAAAGAAGCCCGTCGTATATATGTGTATATATATATATATATATATATATATATATATATATATATATATATATATATATATATATATGTATGTATGTGTGTGTGTTTGTGTGTCTGTGTTTGTCCCCCCCCCCAACATCGCTTGACAATCGATGCTGGTGTGTTTATGTCCCCGTAACCTAGCGGTTCGGCAAAAGAAACCGATAGAATAAGTACTAGGCTTCTAAAAGAATAAGTCCTGGGGTCGATTTGCTCGACTAAAGGCGGTGCTCCAGCATGGCCACAGTCAAATCACTGAAACAAATAAAAGAGTACAAGAGTATGAAACTTTCCTTCATATGTCCTCTTCGTTGTGAACAGCTTTTAAAGTCGTTCTACCATTTCTTTAAACCTGTTCCCAGTCATTGAAATGAAAGTTGTGTTCTTGCAGACATTTTATAGCCAAATCAGTCAAAATAGCTGACTTTTATATTGACGTCTGTTACTCAGTTTTCCGCTTACATTTTTTTTTTTTTGTCGTCTGTCATCACTCTTTCCTCCCACCACTATTCTCACTGTCTTATCTCTTTTACCTTTCTCATTCTATCTCCCTCTTTCTCTCTGTCTTTACATCTCTTACTAAATCGCTCCCTCTCTCACTCACTTTTTATGTCTTTGTTACTCTATATTTCTCTGTATCTCTCTCTCTCCCCCCTTTATGTGTCCCTTATTCGTTTATTTCTTCTCTCATTCTCCTCTCCATAATTTTCATTTCTTTTTCTTAGTTTCTTTGTTCACCTTACACAAAAACCATTTCTTTTACAGTTTTTTGTTTCAGTCATTTTTTTGTAAGCGTATATGTATGCATTAATGTATGGCTGTGTGTGTGTGTGTGTGTATGTAGAGAGAGAGAGAGAGAGAGAGAGAGAGAGACAGAGAGAGAGACAGAGACAGAGAGAGGTTTTGCAGAAGCGGTAACATCCGAAATCTTTGCAGGCCTTCTGAGACCGGTAAGATTGAACCTCTGTAAATCTACACCAGCAGGAAAGATATGAGCTAGGAATGAAGTCGAAAGAACCGGCATTTTCGGAAGGAGAGACTTAGACGTGGCAGGAATCGTCAGAGGAGGAGGTGGCGAAAGAACAGGGTGGGTCTACTTGATGTGGCAAGGCCCGGCCAGTTCTGATGAAAAGAGACCATTATAGTAGCGATATACAAGATAGAAAAAGGAGGACAGCCTGTCCGTGGCCTCAAGGCTGAAGCGTGTCAGTAAGCCACTTTAAACCAGACGGATTTCTTTGCTAATGACGCTTAAAATGGCATGTTAGCTCCAATGAATTCTTGATTCTAGATATTCTTTTATTCCTTTGTTTCAATCATATGACTGCAGCCATGCTGGAGCACCGCCTTAAAGGGTTTTAGTCGAAGAAATCGAACCCAGGGTTTTTCTTTGTAAGCCTATCGGTAACTTTTGCCGAACCGTTAAGTTACGGGGATGTAAACACACCAACATCGGTTGTCAAGCTATGGTGGGGCGGGGAACAAACGAACACAAACACACACACACATATATGTCCGTAAAAAAAGTTCGTTTTTTGTGCCTTGTTTATGTTCCCGTTCCTTTTTTGACGTCCTGTACCGGATATGCATCTATATATACATGCAGATGTAGGTATGTACATATATGTATGTATATATGCATATGCTCTCATACCATTTGTATTATATATATATGACGGGCTTCTTTCAGTTTCCGTCTGCCAAATCTACTCACGAGACTTTGGTCAGACGGACCCTATAAGTAAAAGGTACCTCTTCCCAAAGCGCCAGGCAGTGGAATTGAACCCGGAACCATGTAGCTAGAAAGAAATCTTACCACATTTACTTTTTTTTTTATTTGAAATTGGTCAAAACTGCCAGCAGGCGTTTGTTTTACCTTCTCTAAGAACAAAGATAATTTCAGTTCAACAAAAACACATCGTGTGTGAATGTGTCTGTGTGTGTGTATGTATTTGTGCGCGCGCAGACATATATATATATATATATATATATATATATATATATATATATCCGTTATTGTTATCTATTATGTTACATTATTTTCTCTCTCTCACCTTCCTACAGAACAGGGTCTGCTTTGTTTTCTCTTTTATTGTTCCTTTTATGTGTCTCCTGTTAGTTTTATATATCGTACCTGTCGCGTGCCGGTCACTTCATTCATTTATACACCCACCTATAAAAGCTTTTATTTGTACCTCTCCGCATTTGATACATACATACATACACATATTCTCACACACACATGCATTCATACGTGCTTGCATACATACAAATGTGTGTGTGTACAAACGCATGCATATATACAGACATTATATATATATATATATATATATATATATATATATAATAATAATAATACAAAGAATGTATATGCATGTATACACACATATATGTACATACTTACATCTACATGTGTATATAGATGCATATCAGTGGTTAGAGTATTGAGCTTACGATCGTGAGTTCGAATCCCGGACCGAACTACGTTTTGTGTTCTTGAGCAAGACACTTTATTTCACGTTGCTCCAGTTCACTCAGCTGTAAAAATGAGTTGCGACGTCACAAGTGCCAAGCTGTATCGGCCCCTTTGCCTTTCGCTTAGATAACATCAGTGGCATGGAGAAGGGAGGCCACTGCGGGGAAAATCTCTGCAAGGCTCTTTCTGGATCGTCTCCAAATCATCGCGGAGGAAGTCCTACCCGAATCACAATAACCTGATCTTTTGTGCTCAACAGATACAAGAAAAGAGTAGAGAACAACAAAAACCTCTCTCTTTTGTTTTCTACGACCTCGAAAAGGCCTTTGATACCATCCCATTAAATGGAACGACTATGTGACCGATGTCTCCGTTTTGGAGACAACGAAAAGCAACAGCTACTGCGACAAATTTTATATCTCTTTTACTCTTTTACTTGTTTCAGTCATTTGACTGTGGCCATGCTGGAGCACCGCCTTTAGTCGAGCAAATCAACCCCAGGACTTATTCTTTGGAAGCCTAGTACTTATTCTATCGGTCTCTTTATATATATATATATATATATATACGACGGGCTTCTTTCAGTTTCCGTCTACCAAATCCACTCACAAGGCTTTGGTCGGCCCGAGGCTATAGTAGAAGACACTTGCCCAAGATGCCACGCAGTGGGACTGAACCCGGAACCATGTGGTTGGTAAGCAAGCTACTTACCACACAGCCACTCCTGCGCCTATGAAGCCACTCCTGGAACTTTCCACTGGAAGAAGACTCCGTGGCCGTCCCCTCCGTCAATACAAGGATCAACTGAAGCAAAGCCTAAAGCTGACTGGGACATTGAAGCTCAGGACAGTCCCGGCTGGCATCATTCCATCTCTACTGTGACAGATCACTTTGAAGCTGAATGACAGACGAAAGAGGAAGAGAAACGACAAGAAAGAAAATGGAGGCTGCAACAACCAAAGCCTCTACCACAGATTCCATGTGAACTTTGCAACAGACGCTTCCATGTAAGAATCGGCCTCATTAGTCATCAGAGGCATAAACCTTATTTAGACCCCCATCTCCTCTACAAATATCAAATGGACCCCCAAGGGTCATATGGACCTCGGTTGAAAACCAATGCTCTAGAACAGTGCTCCGCAACCGGTATGCTGCAGCACACTGCTGTGCCACGAGACGATGCTAGCTGTGCTGCAGTGTAACCTAAATATAATTTTTTTTCCCTATACATTTAGTTACATTTTTATTTCAGGTGTGCCGCCGAATTTTGAAAAGAACATCAATGTACCACAAGTGAAAAAGTTGCGGAGCACTGCTCTAGAGTGTAGCTGATTTCTTTTTGGTTGTATTCTCGCTCGCTCTTCTTCAGTCCTTACTGCTGTTTCTAGAGGTGGTTGTTTGCATTTTTATCTCTGTAAACACTTTTGCAACATATTACATCTTTAGTTTTGCCAGCCTTGCAGTTGCGACTGGCATAGAAATTTCCGGATATCTCTCATTGTCATGATATCAATACTTCTGAAAGATATGGTATTGTATAATACATAGAAGTATTCGGTTAAACTTTGTATGTGCATGTGGGTCTTGGTGATAATACTTTGAATCATGATGAATTATTACCAACGGACTATATCATCTAATATCATATGACAGTACTATACAGTGACTGGTAATAAAGTCACAGGAAAAAAAAAGTCAGAGTAATAAAGTCACAATTCATTTATGGGATCCAGACAAAATCCCTGTGACTTTTTTTACCTGTATTCTACTATACATATCGAATACTCAAATTTTGTTCGTGTTTCTTACACCTCTTACATACACAAATATTATATACATATATATATATATATATATATATATATATATAGTTAATCCTCCACCCAAAAAAGAAGAAAAAAAAACAACAACGCGAGGACGTGGCACATGCAAAGTATTAGCAGACGCGCGTATTATATATATGTATATATATATATATATATATATATATATATATATATATATATATATATATATATATATATATATATATATATATATATATATATATAAGGTTTGGAGGTGATGTACAGGTATTATATATTAGAAAAAATTATAAGGTACTCAGAGATCTGGATGGTTGTACATTTACAGATTTTTATTAATATGTCACATGTTTTTATAAATCATATATTAGCCCTTGCATCTACTCTAGTAGATTCTTCAGATTATATATATATATATATATATATATATATATATATATATATATATATATATATATATATACATACATATGCGCGTGTTATTTTATAGCAGTTTGATTCGGCTCCATGCAAAATTTCGTAAGTGCGTCAAACGAACCTAAATCAGGCTCGCAGAAACAGAATGTTGGCGAGTCTAAGACGGCTTCTAGATATTGGATTGCTATTGGTCAACGCAGACTACATAGTGTTATCAATTTGGTAGCGACATCAATTCCAATTCTGAATTTCTAGAACCACGTGGATAGTTAGGTAGAGGATAACTCTTTTTACTCTTTTACTTGTTTCAGTCATTTGACTGTGGCCATGCTGGAGCACCGCCTTTAGTCGAACAAATCGACCCCAGGACTTATTCTTTGTAAGCCTAGTACTTATTCTATCGGTTCCTTTTGCCGAACCGCTATGTTACGAGGACGTAAACATACCAGCATCGGTTGTCAAACGATGTTGGGGGGACAAACAGACACACAAACACACACATACATATACACATATATACGACGGGCTTCTTTCAGTTTCCGTCTACCAAATCCACTCACAAGGCTTTGGTCGGCCCGAGACTATAGTAGAAGACTCCCAAGGTGCCACGCGGTGGGACTGAACCCGGAACCATGCGGTTGGTAAGCGAGCTACTAACCACACAGCCACTCCTACGCCTAAGGTTAATTAATTAATTAATAATGAATGTCTCAGTAAACCACTAAAGTCTAAGAAAACCAACCAACAAAGTCTAAGAAAACCAACCATGTATGGTGGTTGGTTTTCTTAGACTTTGGTGGTTTACTGAGACATTCATTATTAATTAATTAATTAATTAACTTTAGCTATTCAACAAAGTATTTTTAATGCATATTGATCCTTGATGCGGGTCTATTACGTAAGGTTTAATCGTGTAGATACATGTGTTTGTATGTGTAAAGTACCAGTTAAAATTATTCTTCTGGCTGAGTCGTTTGGTGCATCGGACGAAAATGCTTAGCGGCATTTCTTCCGGCTCTTCACGTTCTGAGTTCTAATCCTGTCAAGGTCAACTTTGGCCCTTCATCTTTTTGGTGTAGATGAAAAAAGTACCAAACAAGGGACTGGGGCCGATGCTATCAACTCCCTCTTGAGTATTCGCTTTGTGTCTAAATTAGATAGAAAGAGATAGGGAGACAGACAAAGAGAGAGAGAAAGAGACGTAGGCAAAGGCGTATGGTTAACGAATTCACTTCGCAACCAGATGGTTTTGGGTTCGGTCGCACTGCACGGCAGCTTGGACAAGTGTTTTTTAACTATAGCCCTGGGCCAACCAATGCCTAGTGAATTTCGTGGAAGGAAACTACATAGAAGCCCGTCGAAAAACTATGTCTTTGTCCTTGGTGTCCCTACCCTTGAAAACCGGTATTTGCTTGATTACATCCCCCAAAATACAATACTGGTATCGAATTGTCCCATTTATTTCAACAAGGCAGTGCTCCAGCACGGCCGCAGTCTAATAGCTGAAAGCAGTAAAAGAGTAAATATATAAAATATATCCCAATTTTCTTTGTCATTCTCTAAGTGTTGCTTTTCTCCTATCTATTTATATCTCACCTCGCTTCTCTCTCTCTCACACACACACACATTCACACACGCGCGCGCGCGTTCACACACGTAAAGATACGCGAACGGATGGACAGACACACTCATACACACCAAATGAAGAATCTATTTGTTGCTTGTTTGCTACTGACTTCCTCTGTGCTTGTATGCACGTGTGTGATGATGTGTGTGTATATATGTGTGTATATATGTATATACATCAGGGGACTGACTGACTGTGTTACAAGCAAGTATGTTAGTTTTCTTTGTTAAACACACTTGTATAGTTGTTAACAAGGAGAGGGATTTTGTGGGTGTGTCATAGAAGCTAAAAAAGAGGTGGTTACTACATAAACACAACTTGTAACGCGGGTACACATTCTGAGATAGTACACTCACTCTCTCTCTATATCTCACAGTGTATCTCTCTCTCTCTTTCACACACAAAGAGTAGCATTTGCCCCAAATTCTAGCGTGTTCTTTTCTCGTTTATTTTTACATATGCAACCTCGGCCAGTAAAGAAAAAAAATGTAAAGACCAGCTGCTATATTTTAATTATACTGTGTCATTGAGTCTATAAGTTTAAGGAGAAGAAGGAGGAAAGAATATTTTTAACACTGGAAAAATTTAATAAGAATAATTACAGAATTTCTAACTACTTCCTGCTTATTGATTTTTAAACAGAGGCGACAAGGTCAACTGTTTTTTGTAAAGAGTGGGTGTGAGATAGAGAGAGAGGTTATAATTTCCCCGAATTCGACCTAGTCCGTGTGTATACAACCACAGAGAGCCCGCGTGAGCATGCGGTATTGAAAGCCGATGAAATACAACGAAACAACAAAAGTCCAAGAGACATTCACAGTTAATAAAAGTTAGGGTTGATGCTCAGAGAAGGAAGTTATGAAGTAAAAATCTATAAAGTTTTCTCTTTTACTTGTTTCAGTCTTTTGACTGTGGCCATGCTGGAGCACCGCCTTTAGTCGACCAAATCGACCCCAGGACTTATTCTTTGGAAGCCTAGTACTTATTCTATCGGTTTCTTTTGCCGAACCGCTAAGTTACGGGGACATAAACACACCAGCATCGGTTGTCAAGCGATGTTGGGGGACAAACACAGACATACAAACACATACACACATACATATATATATATATACATATATACGACAGGCTTCTTTCAGTTTCCGTCTACCAAATCCACTCACAAGGCTTTGGTCGGCCCGAGGCTATAGTAGAAGACACTTGCCCAAGATGCCACGCAGTGGGACTGAACCCGGGACCATGTGGTTGGTAAGCAAGCTACTTACCACACAGTTTGTTTTGTTTTTGCCTAGCCACATGGATCCGAGTTCAGACCCTCTCTCTGCGTGACACCTTGGGCAAGTGTCTTCTGCGATACCTCCAGGCCGACCAATGCCTTGTGAGTAGATTTGGTAGACGGAAACTGAAAGAAGCCCAGAGTATATATGTATAAATGAAATAATTGCAAGTGAATATGTTAATTAATAAATTTGTATCCATTAGATCGCTGTTTTCAAACTCGATAATATTTGATATTTTACGATATTTTATATAATATATTCATTGAAGAAATATCTCTTCAAAATACAATATATTAAACCAGTGTATCTTGGATAAAAAATATCCCAATAAGAGTTCCAATATCCTCATAGTGATTGTTGTTGTTGGCACTCACCGCTTACGATGACGAGGGTTCCAGTTGATCCGATCAACGGAACAGCCTGCTCGTGAAATTAACGTGCAAGTGGCTGAGCATTCCACAGACACGTGTACCCTTAACGTAGTTCTCGGGGATATTCAGCGTGACACAGTGTGACAAGGCTGACCCTTTGAATTACAGGCACAACAGAAACAGGAAGTAAGAGTGAGAGAAGGTTGTGGTGAAAGAGTACAGCAGGGTTCGCCACCATCCCTTACCGGAGCCTCGTGAAGCTTTAGGTGTTTTCGCTCAATAAACACTCACAACGCCCGGTCTGGGAATCGAAATCGCGATCCTACGACCACGAGTCCGCTGCCCTAACCACTGGGCCATTGCGCCTCCACACCGATAAAATAAGTACAGAACTCTAAAAAAGCAAAGTTAATACTGGAGTCGATTCGTTCGACTAGAACCCTTTAAGGGGGGTACCCCCGCCTGGCCGTAGTTTAATGCCTGAAAGAAATAAAAAATAAAAGTCAAACATGACTAGACTTGTCACTTTGTAGACCACCCAACCACTTACCCTCGACTTGCGAAGAAGTAAAATAAAAAAAACATAACAAAATCCAAACGCAAAGTTGCCAACTGCGTGATCTGAACTTAGAGCATTATAGTCCGACATACTACTAAACTGTCGAGGTCATTTATCGCCGCTCAGATACTTCCTACTTGCGTTTCGTTTCCTACCTATCCATTATTGATAAGTAAAATATGCTGAAAGATAGACGAAAGAGCCGGAAGTCTGAAAAGACGAGGGTGGGGGGAACCAGAAACGGCAAGTCGAAAGTAAGAGGGGAAAGAAAGTTGTCTTCTCGTTAGAAGTTTTCCGTTTCTTCTTAATGTAATAAAGCTTGTAGATAAGGAACATTTAGTTATAGAGATATCAGTTGAGACTAGACACACACCATGTAGAGGTATTAATGGTGGAATTCCAGTGATATAAGTTCCACAATTTGTACACAATTGGTTGGTTGAATCGGTTCACACCTCTCATTCCTCATATCTTTGTAAATTCTGACCGAAACAAAATAATCTGTTTTCATTCTCTCGCGTTCAACTATATATACTCTTACTCTCTTTTACTTGTTTCAGTCATTTGACTGCGGCCATGCTGGAGCACCGCCTTTAGTCGAGCAAATCTACCCCAGGACTTACTCTTCGTAAGCCTAGTACTTATTCTATCGGTGTCTTTTTGCCGAACCGCTAAGTTACAGGGACGCAAACACACCAGTATCGGTTGTCAAGCGATGGTGGGGAGACAAACACACACACACATATATATATATATGTATGTATACACACACACACACACACACACACACACACACACATATATATATATATATATATATACGACGGGCTTCTTTCAGTTTCCGTCTACCAAATCCACTCACAAGGGTTTGGCCGGCCCGAGGCTGTAGTGGAAGACACTTGCCCAAGGTGCCACGCAGTGGGACTGAACCCGGGACCATGTGGTTGGTAAGCAAGCTACTTACTACACAGCCACTCATATAATAATAATAATAATAATAATACAAATAATATGTGAGTAAATGCATATATACGTACATGAATGTACGTACCTACATCAACATGTGTATATAGATGCATATCTGGGTACAGGACGTCACAAAAAAAACTGGACAAAATGAAAAACAACATAAACAGAGCACAGAAAACAAACAGGCCACATAGAGAATATTTCCTTCATCAGCTGCCCCTATTCTAAACTAAGCGTTTCGAAGAGTTAGGGCATATGTATATTCTTTTACTTGTTTCGCTCATTTTGACTGCGGCCATGCTGGAGCACCACCTTTAGTCGAGCGAATTGCCCCGGGACTTATTCTTTGCAAACCTAGTACTTATTCTATCGGTCTTTTTTTTTTTGGCCGAACCGCTAGGTGTCGGGGACTAAAACGCACCGGCATTGTTTGTCAAGCGATGTTGTTGGTGGTGGGGAATGCTACAGAAAGGAAGAAAATGAAATATAAAGGCTCCCAGGAAAAACAGACACTCAGCTCTGAATGCACTGCACCCTACAGCAGAAACAACCGTAAGGTAATGAAGCTGATTACGCAATTCCTGTTCTCCCGTCATTCCACACTCACGTGTGTGTATAAATCCGATAACGGAAGAAAGCGGTAAAAATGTAAATAAAAACATCATCCAGTAGTCTGACTACCTTATTCTCAATATATATATATATATATATATATATATATATATATATATATATATATATATATATATATATAGGAGTGGCTGTGTGGTAAGTAGCTTGCTTACCAACCACATGGTTCCGGGTTCAGTCCCACTGCATGGCACCTTGGGCAAGTGTCTTCTACTATAGCCTCGGGCCGACCAAAGCCTTGTGAGTGTATTTGGTAGACGTAAACTGAAAGAAGCCTGTCGTATATATGTATATATATGCGTTTATATTTATATAAAGGGCATTATTATGGAAAAATAATAACGCCACACAGTGGACTTCTCAAAATAACCACATTTAGTACCTATGCGAGGAAAAAACAACCAACAGAAGATGACCAACTTAATTTTAAAATAGACTTAATTGTGTATCGACGATTTCGCGATTACTAGAATGAATCTAGACTTCGTTCATCAGCACAATATTGTCCCAAAAATATATATAAATAAATATATATAAATAAATATATATATATGTGTATATATGTATGTGTGTCTGTATTTGTCCCCTTAGCATTTTGACAACCGATGCTAGTGTGTTTATGTTCCCGTCACATGGCGGTTCGGCAAAAGAACCGATAGAATAAGTACTAGGCTTAAAAAGAATAAGTCCCGGGGTCGATTTGCTCGACTAAAGGCGGTGCTCCAGCATGGCCGCAGTCAAATGACAAACAAATAAAAGAGTAAAAGAGTGTATATATATATATATATATATATATATATATATATATATACATACACACACACATACGTATACACACGTGAGATTATATACAATATAAAAATAAAATTAATGATATATAAAAATAGGGGATAACTGAAATTATCTGAACAGCTTTCTGGTCGTCTACAAAGGAGGCCCGAGAATTGAACCATCCAACCATGTTAAGCACACAACAATCACAGGCATTTTATAAAAATTTATTTGGAAATCAGAATTCCTTCCCTCTCTTTCTTTCTTTCTCTCTCCAAATAATAGTAATGGAAGAAGAAGAGACAACGTTGAAATTTGAAAAGATGTGACCTCAAATTTATCACCCTCGTCCGACCAAGTTACTTTCTTTGCTTGTAGTAACCAGGCACACAACGCGTAATAAACAAGCGTAAACAAGGGTTAATAAACACACACAAAGACTCGCTGATTGTGATACACCAACTGTCGCGCTCTTCACTGAGTCCACTTTCTTCGTCTTTGCTATGGCCTATCACCAACACCTAAAGTCATACAATAAACTGAACTGCAGAGATACTCATCTGTGTATCGCATCTAAAGCAGACACGTCACCGAGAGCCTAATTAACCGTGGTATTCGTCGACAGATAACATCTCTTGTAGACGTGCAGTGTTAAAAAAACACAAACCTATCAAGAGCCGGCAAAAATCATGTAACATGTCCAGATTGCAACACAGTATTCCATACCATTCACAATATGAGTTAGATGGAGTGTACAGTATATCTACACTGCAACTTATACCATTCACCACTGCATGGGGCGTACAGTATATCTACACTACAGAACTACTTCTCATACCATTCACCGCTGCATGGGGCGTACAGTATATCTACACTACAGAACTATGTCCCATACCATTCACCACTGCATGGAGCGTACAGTATATCTGCACAGTATATCTACCATAGTTACCATTTTTAACTTTTACTAATTACTATACCAATCGGGTCTTACTACTATGTCCACTAGTTCTAAGTATTAACTAGGAATCAGAATATTATACAGTCATTTGACCTGTTAGAAATGACAGCTAAATCTCTCTCTAACCACACGATGCCGTCTTGAAAAGGTTTGTTTTTTCTTTTATAGGGTGCAGTGATTGCAAAGACTGAAAAGTGTGTGTGTGTGTGTGTGTGTGTGTGTGTGGCGGGGTGGGGGCGAAGCACATAAATTGTCATGTTTAATTAAATGAAAATAGTTTTTAAAATGTTAAATTTGTCCAACATCATGGCGGAGTAAGAAGAATTGTGTGGCTGCAAACTCCATTATTTTGTTTTTCTCATTAATAAAGGGGCGGGGAGAAATGATCAAAAAAATTTCCACTATTTTCCTTTGTGGCGGTGGTGGGAGGTGAGAGAGGTACGGTGGACACAGGGGCTGGTATTTGTCGGTCTGAGTACCATCGCTTTTAAAAAAACGGGATGGTCACGGCTGGAATGCCTTTCATCACACATAAATTTGCTCAATCTAGGTCGACTGGTGACTGAACAAGAACAACTATAGATCTGCTAGGCACATGCGCAACAACAACAACAACAACAACGCCACTGCTGCCGACATTCCTTGTTAAAAGAGACGACGAAACAATGTTTACGATGGACTCAGTAAACAAGTTAATCCTACCCACATGACATAGTAACTGTTCCACATAAGTTCACAGGCAGTTAGTCGTGGGAATATTACGAATCTGTGTTAAAATGAAATAATTAAAAAAACAAAAATGTCTGTCTTAACATAATTTCGAACTATATTGCTTGTTGTAACCTGTTATAAACAACTGGTTTTCGGGGGACACTGTCAGACAAAGATCTCTGGAAAAATCCATACTGCCTGACCTGAAAGTAACCTGGGTGAATCTGACCGTATAATTTGTCATTGCTGACGCCCAGAGTAACTTCTGGAGAAGGGTTTATCAAAGTTGTTCGTATAAGACCAGTGGTTCTCAAACGGAGTCTAAATGACCCCTAGGGGGTCCATATAAGATTTTGGGGGCTCCACGAAAGCAGAATAGTACAGCGGAGACCCACAGTAGTATATTAAGAATGCATGAAAATTTTTGCTTTAGATGTCTTTATTGCATGAAATAACTAGATTTCTTCTCTAAAATTTGTAAAGTATCAAATGGTTATGAGGCCCACCAGAATGATAATAAATAAAGGAGTTCTTAGATAATAAAAAAATGGTTGAGAATCACTGGTATAGCACCTTGTGGGTGAGTAAAATTATAGGGCCCACCAAAATGATAGTAATGGACCCACCAGAATGATAGTAAATAAAGGAGTTCTTAGATAAAAAATGGTCGAGAATCACTGGTATAGTACCTTGTGGGTGAGTAAAATTATAGGGCCCACCAAAATGATAGTAATGGACCCACCAGAATGATAGTAAATAAAGGAGTTCTTAAATTTTAAAAATGGTTGAGAATCACTGGTATAGCACCTTGTGGGTGAATAAAATTATAGGGCCCAGCAAAATGATAGTAATGGACCCACCAGAATGATAGTAAATAAAGGAATTCTTAAATTTAAAAAATGGTTGAGAATCACTGGTATAGCACCTTGTGGGTGAGTAAAATTATAGGGCCCACCAAAATGATAGTAATGGACCCACCAGAATGATAGTAAATAAAGGAGTTCTTAGATAAAAAATGGTCGAGAATCACTGGTATAGTACCTTGTGGGTGAGTAAAATTTCTGACAGGGGTGAATAAAAGCTCAAAGGGGTCTACGTGGGTGAATAAATGTTGAAGGGTCTATGAAAGGGGTCAAGTTACTAGCTTGCATTTATAACTTATCACCGACGTCCAGAGTAACTTTCTAGGTCAAGATTTCTCAAAAGGGGTTAGTATAAACTCTTGTGGGGTGGGTAAAATTTTTAGTACACAGTTATTCGCATAGACCCGCAAGGGTGAGTTAAATTTTAAGCAGGGGGTGAATAAAACCTTAAGTGAATTTACAGGGGGTGAATTTGCTTGCATTTATAGCTTGTCATCACTGGCATCCGAAGTAATTTCTAGACTAGGGGTTGTTAATGTAGACCTTATAAAGAGAGCCTGGGGATCGTCCAGACCACAAATTCGCGATCTGTACAGTCGACCTAAATCGGTTTCATAGAGGCGGACCCAGTTACTGGAAGATAAAAGTGTCATTTTGGCGCGTCAATATTATAGAGATCGGATTAGCAAATAAGTGGGTTGATGAGGAAATCGCAAATAACCAATGGTGGTCAGATATGAATGGAGTTAGCCACCATCGATGACTATGAGAATCAATAGGGTTCAATAAAGAAATGTGGAGGCGCAATGGCCCAGTGGTTAGGGCAGCGGACTCGCGGTCAGAGGATCGCGATTTCGATTCCCAGACCGGGCGTTGTGAGTGTTTATTGAGCGAAAACACCTAAAGCTCCACGAGGCTCCGGCAGGGGATGGTGGCGAACCCTGCTGTACCACAACTCGACGTCGTAAGCGACGGAGTGCCAACAACAACAATAAGGAAATACGAGCAGATTCTGGAGAAGCAACACATATCTAAGAGAACATGCTAAAAACTCCTAAAAGAGTGGATTTTCACAGCAGATATATTTTCCTGTCGCGTGGCTCAGTGGTTAGAGTGTTCGGCTCACGATCGTAAAGTCGTGAGTTCAATTCCCGGCGGCGCGTTGTGCTCTTGAGCAAGACACTTTATTTCACGTTGTTCCAGTCCACTCAGCTGGAAAAGATGAACAGCACCTGTATTTCAAAAGGCCAGCTTTGTCACGTTCTGTGTCACGCTGAATCTCCCTCAGAACTTCGTTAAGGGTTTGCGTATCTGTGGGGTCCTCAGCCACTTGCACATTAATTTTACGAGCTGGCAGTTCCGTTGATCAGATTCAACCGGAATACTCATCGTAGTCATCGACGGATCGCCAGTTTTCAAGATTTCTTATCAACGGTACTAGTTTCCTTAACGCCCCAACCCACATCCACAAGAGCAGAGTCCATTTAGATCAGGCATTCCTCGAGACAAAGACACCTGTTAAACTGTAGTGTGACAGAGGGCGGGGCTCAACCTGGTCGATGACAATTTAGAAAATAACAGCCAAATCTCTTAACGCACACGCTATCGTTTAACAGTTGTTAGCACTCCGTCGAGGGTTCCAGTTGATCCGATCAACGGAACAGCCTGCTCGTGAAATTAACGTGCAAGTGGCTGAGAACTCCACAGACACGTGTACCCTTAACGTAGTTCTCGGGGATATTCAGCATGACACAGTGTGACAAGGCTGACCCTTTGAATTACAGGCACAACAGAAACAGGAAGTAAGAATGAGAGAAAGTTGTGGTGAAAGAGTACAGCAGGGTTCGCCACCATCCCCTGCCGGAGCCTCGTGGAGCTTTAGGTGTTTTCGCTCAATAAACACTCACAACGCCCAGTCTGGGAATCGAAACCGCAGTCCTATGACCGCGAGTCCGCTGCCCTAACCACTGGGCCATTGCGCCTCCACATCGTTTAACAAAAGGAAGGACATATTGGATAATGTAGTTCAACGTACAGTATTTCTTCACCTCTACCGACACTAAAAGGAGGACGATGTGGTCATATCTGGATTGCCTTTGATTTTAAGTTTGCTCGATCCGGACTGACTGGAAACTGAACAATAATGGCGACAACGCGATGTACCCGTTGCCGCCTCCGCTTGAGCTTTCATCAAATCATATGGCAACAATAGTTAATGCTTCCCTGATGAAATTTAATAAGGCTGAAATATATACAGAGTTGGCCACCACACTTGTTCCCCCACTGTATTCTTTAATTAATCTTAATTCCAGGTTTCCTCCGTCGCCTTTTTTGGTCAGAATTAATAATACCACTAACGGCATTTTTACTCCTGTCTTTCCATTTCTAATTTTGGCACAGGAGCAGCAATCTTGAAGGGAATGGGGAAAGGAACAAGTCGATTACATCGCCCCTACAACTTGGCTGGTACTTTATGGACCCTGGAGAGAGGAAAAGCAAAGATGACCCCGGTGAAATGAATGGCAAAATTGACTCCGGTGGAAGTTGAGCTTAGAATGTATATGAATCAGAATACCGCGAGGTATTTTGGTCTGACGCTCTAAAGATTCTGTCAGCTCACCGCCTTTAGATAGCGTAAAGATAATGAATTAATTAAACTATCACAGCCTTCTCTATTAAATATGTTACCCCCCCCCCCCACTGTTTACTTTCAAAGACAACTTCTTCCTCGACCATTCCTAAGTGAGATTTTGCCATTCATTTCGTTAACACGTTTCAGTTGTTTCCCGCCCAGACCGGTGGGTGAGTGGCTGGGCGTCTGAACCGAACTAGGCACCAATCAGCATAACCAGACGACGGGTTTATTGATAAATGTTTGTTGGTGTGAACTTGTTGCTTCTCTCGCTTCACAGACACAAGTCTCCCGATTTCTGCAGCGTTATCTTTGGTCCTGTCATCTGCTCGTTATCAACCAGTTTGGCGCGCGCAGAAACACACAGCCTTGATTTCAGAGAGCTCTGATATCATGACAGTTACGTCAACTGCCTCTGTCTATCTGTGTCTCATATACATAGGTGCTGTTTTAGTGTGCGATCTACTGTAGTGTCTATAGTTTACTGTGTGTGTGTGTGTATATATATATATATATATATATATATGAAGAATAATAATAAATGGAGCAAAACGCATATAATCAATAAGGGACTTATTGATTATATGCGTTTTGCTCCATTTATTATTATTATTCATATCTACTCAAAATACATCACTTTAACTTGGTATTTCTACCTATTAACTGGTTATGATATCCCAGTTTTCGTGTAATTTTTGCTACCCTTGTAACTATTAACATATTTCCATTATCGAAGTTTTTTCAACCGAGATAATATTAATATATACATAAATTAATATATATATATATATGTATATATTGTACTGTAATATATTTATCCACAGCAACAATGGAAAAATTCGCTGTTAAAAGATTTCTATAGACGTATCATTTTGATAGGGAAACAACAATTGCATTTTTACAGAAAAACAGTCTCTTGGGGATGCACCACAGAAAAGTAGACCCTTGCTATCGATAAGGTAGTGTAATGCAAGAAAAACGAAAGCGTGACAGACATGAAAAATACCGACCTATCCCTCGTCTCCGAGAGGGATATCAAACTTCACGTTCTGTTCGGAAAGGTTTTTTTTTTTTTTTTTTTCATTGTTTGGACGTCAACAAGAAATTACAATGCAATCTGAGTGTGTGAAATTTTAGAACCGACGTTCGTTTTTGTAACGGAAACGCCCATAAACAAAGCAGTAACTCTTAACAGGAAAGGTAACTGACTGGCATATGTGCCATGAGGTGTGTGTGTGTGTGTGTGTGTAGAACCATGGCTTCTCATTGTCAACGAAGTAAGATGGTTGGAACAAATGATATAACCCCCATTCAGACTGACGAGATGAGATTTGCTGATCGAAGCAAATACAATCATGAGGAGGTAACAGTTATCCCCAATTAAACCTGGATCTTCTCTTAGAAGAAACTATACTGCGGTAGACACCATATCGGCTTTTGTGCAAAATACACTCGTGTTTTCATTGCTAGCGGGGGAGGGGGATAAATCCATCGCGATTTCGACCTCGTTTGGTCTTGTCAATGATAGACGCTCGAGCGCTAGAGTTACAATCATGAAAGAATGCTAAATGGCGACAAAGCACTTCTCTCTCTCTGAAGACAGTGACGCAGATGCACAAGGCCAGCAATTTTGGGGGAGAGGTAAGTCGATTACGTCGATCTCAGTATTCAGCTGGTACTTATTTTAGTAGCTCCGAAGGGATGAAAGGCAAAATCGACCTCGACAGAATTTGAACTCAGAACGTGTAGTGGAACGAACTATCACTGAGCAACATGTCCGGTCACGATTTTGCCAGCTCACTGCTTTCCAAATTATGGCGATCCTTCGATAGCAGTACCAAAGATCGGCCTTTTCCGTAAAAAGTGTTGGAGGGAAAGAGGGAAACGACGTCGTAAAAGCGAAAGAGATACAGAGAGCGCGATTTCTTTTGAAGGGTTTACGATTAGGGTTTTAGGGTTAGGGTTTGAAGGGTTTAGGGTTACGGTTACGGTTAGGGTTTTAGGGTTTGGGTTTTGGGGTTTGGGTTCGGGAATTCCGTCCCTAACCGTAACCGTAACCTTAAACCCCTAACCTCTTTCCCTCCAACACTTTTTACGGAAAAGACCGATATTTGGTACTGGTATCGAAAGATCGCCCAAATTATAATTATAATAATAATCTTTTCTACTATGGCTTACTACCAGTGAAAGGCCAAAACCAACATTATCAATTACTGGACATTAATAAATAAATCTAATTACAATAAATAACAACAACAACGCAGAATTATAACATGAAATAAATGGATCCATCACATGCAAGGGGAGTCAACCATAAAGGTTGATTCAGAACTCCCATTCACAACTTCCGGGTGACCCTGACACTACCTTCGGTTTTATTATTATTTTTAAACGATTTATGTTTTAAAAAGTTTCACAGGCTTGGTTGTGAAGCTAAGAAGCTTGCTTCCCAATCATGTGGTTTTGGGTTCAGTCCTACTGCGTAACACCTTGCGGCCAAGTGTCTTGCTATAGCTTCAGGTCAATTAAATCTTTAAGAATGGATTTGGTGGACGAAACTGAAAGAAGCCAAGTCGTGTGTGTGTGTGTGTGTGTGTGTGTTATACTGGTACTCCACCACCGCTTAACAGCCGGTATTTGGTTTACTCGTTTCCGTAACGTAGCTCCCATAACATAGCGATTCGGCAAAAGTTACGGATAGAATAACTACCAGACTTTAGAAAACAAGCGCAGATGTCGATTTGTTCAATTAAAAAAAAAAAGAGCCTTCAAGGAGGTCCCCAGCATGGCCTCAGTCTAATGACAAACATTTAAAAGATAGAAAATATACTGTTTGAAGAATCATAAAGTTTGGTGTCTAAAACGCAATGGGACTGAACCCGGAACCAAGTTTCTTACCACACAGCTATGCCCTCGTTTTTTTTTTTTCTTTTTGCAGAATCGCAATTTACGACACTGAAAGTTTTCACATTCGAAGAAATTAGATTCTTTCCGATTCTATTCTACAGGAACGTCGCGGATAGAAAAAAATAAATAAATAACACGCAAAGGTAATACTGCATGCACATTACGTACAATACCCTAAGCAGGCCCTTCACCAAACCTTGGTGCCTGGGGGTGCTTCAGAATATTCTGGGTGGGCACTAATTGTAATAAAGCTAAAGTGGGATTTCGAAATAAGTGTGTTTGATGGTGCATCATTGAATAGTGAGGGAGAGGTGCCGTCCAGTGTATCCCTTTAGTGACTGGCATGTTAGTTAGACTTCAAGAAATGTATTACAGGAAGATTTTTGGGCTCACATGGCGAAGATGTAAGCGGAATCCTTCCCCAATTTTTTTTTTTTTTTTACAGAATCCCACGTTTTAGGCTATGGAGATTCCGATTCTAAAATTTTCAAAATTCGCAACTCCAAAATTTCAATCCCCACCCCTCCAATTTCCTTATTTTTCACTTTTTCCGGATTTCTTTTTTTTTTTTTTTTGCCAAATACATACAAAAATACGGAGACGCTGATTTTGCAAAAAAAAAAATTAAATTTCAATTTTCAAGCAGGCTATTCACATGCTAGAAATAACAGCTAAATTTTTACAAAACTATGATAACATAATAAAAGAAATATGTAATCACCTTTCTACTCACCTTTCTGCAAAGATTCCTTTAGAGAAATTTCCAGCAGTAATATGACAAAGTGAAATTAAAGTGTTCATTTGAGGAAATATTGAAGCAACTTAATTCAGAGAAAATAATGGATTAAAAAAAAAAAAAACAAACGGCATTATTACAACAAGTAAAACGTGCATTTCATTTGTCAAAGTAATTCTGCAAGAATTTGAAATTAACGTTGGTATAATGGTTTTCTCTCTAAATACGTTTCGTTGTTATTCATTTGCCGAAGTAGGGACATATTCGCCATTGTCATTACTCCAAGACATGTTGCTCGAAACCATTAAATTAATAATAAAAAAAAGACTTCGTCTTACAGCCACCTCTACGGACACAGTTTTTTAAATATAATTTTTAAAATTATCTGATGACAAAATGTCAGCTGATTTCTGGACGTTCTCAGCAGTTTACAGAAAGTTTAATAATTTTATTTATTCATTTTTGTTTATGATGTTTTCTATGTGCTGTTGACTACAGCGAAAATATATAAGATAAATGAACAAATATGAAATTGATAAATAAAATTTCCGTAAACTGCAGAGAACGTTGGGAAATCAGCTGGTAAAATTGTGACTGTTGCTATGCCTATACCACACCCACCCAAGTACCTACACACTCCCCACCAATCACCCAAAAAGAAAAGAGTTAAAAATATGACAGCTATGAACGTAAAAAATGCAGTATTAAAAGAAATGATTGAACAGGCCAAATCGGCCAAAATATATAAAAGACCAGAACATATACGAGTCCCTCCCCATACTCTTTTACTTGTTTCAGTCATTTGACTGCGGCAATGCTGGAGCACCGCCTTTAGTCGAGCAAATCGATCCCAAGACTTATTCTTTGTAAGCCTAGTATTGTGGACATAGGCAAATAAAGATGGGTCGTCCAGATTTTATTTAGACAGGATTATTGTAAGAAGTAAGGATAAGAAAATACTTAGTTGTCCACAACACCACATTGTCAACAACAATGATCACAAATTTGTGACCTGTACGCTTAACTTAGATAGCTTATATAGACAGGGATCCAGCTACTGGAAGCTAAACAAGTCGCTCTTGCACTGTGAAGCCTATAGGAACCGGATTAGACAGCTAGTTATGAGGCCATTAACCGGATCCATTCTAAATAACAAATGGTGGTACGCCCTCAAGAGAGCCATAAAATTTGAGTCAATTAGGTTCAGTAAGGAATTAGCTAGTACTAGAAATAGAGTAGAAAGGGATCTAGTTAAGGCACTTGAAGAGGCAATGAGGTCAGGCTCTACATCCAAAGTTTTAGCGGCGCTCGACCAACATCTCAAAGCTAAACACGAAGGGTGCATTGTCAGGGCGAAGATACGTGCAATGGGACAAGAAAGAATCAACGTGGTTGGATGGGCCCGCGTGATGGAGAGCCAACGCGGTAATAACTCAATCATACGGTCTTTGACGGACCCACATGGTCGCTCAGTAAACGAACCCGATTTGTGCAAGGTGTTTCACGAGCATTTCGCCCATCTTTATGGGAGGACATCGCAGACTTCCTCGCCGCTTCACCGCGTCTCTTGGGGCTGGAAGCGGAATCTTGTGAAGGGCCTATCACAGCTACGGGGGTGAAGGAAGCGTTATCAGATTGCAGCGGGGGCAAGTTGCCTGTGAACTGTATTGTCGTATGCCAGACTTGTTTGGGCACCTACTTGCATGCATCTATACCAACTGGCAGCAGAATGGGAGGATTCCCAAGTCTGTGAGCCCGGGAGGGAGGGGGCTGTGACGCTGCTAAGAAAGGACCCAAACAAGGGGAACGTAATATTAATAATTTGTATGTATAAATGTGTGCGACTTCAGTTTGTATCCATCATCGATTGACAACCGGTGTCGGTTTGTTTACGCCTACCCTGGTAACATAACGTTTAGGCAGAAAAAAAAATGGTACGATAGAATAAGTACCAGACTTTTACAAAATAAGCACTGCGGTCGATTTGTTCGACTAAGGCCTTTCACAGCGGTTCCAATGACATGGCCGCAGTGCAATAACTTAAAGAAGTAAAAGATAAAAATTATAGTTTCGTAATCACAGGAACTCCGGATAAGAAAAGGTCAATATAAGTCAGATGTCAGGTGTATCAGAGGTCAAAAGTGACCAAAGGGGAAATAAATGATACTGCAAATCTTATCCTAATAGCAAGGAGGTGGGGTTAAAAAGTTTTGACTCGGTAGATAGGAACGGTTTTATATCTACTGTTGTATCCATGTTATATATTGCCATATCTAAATTGGTGTTAACGCGGGCCATTAAATAGCTAACTCATGAAGAAATATATTGTATAATATATATATATATGTATGTATGTATGTATGTATGTATGTATGTATTGTGAGAGGCAGATGCATAGATAGATAAGACAGATAAGTGTTAAAATATTTAATACATGAACCATTAAGTAGCTTCCGAGAAATGTGTATATCCATACACATGCATACATACATAAATGCATACATACTTATATACGTACATACATTCATACATGCATATAATATACATATTAATAGGTATACATACATATACACGCATATATATATGAATATATATATATAATGTATGTACATATATATATATATATATATATATATATATATATATATATATATATATATATATATATATATATATAATGTGTATATATATATATATATATATATATATATATATATATATATAATATTATGCATATTCATTTGTAAATATATATAATTATATATACCGTATATATATATATATATATATATATATATATATAACATAAATGTATATAGATATATATCTGTATACGTGTATGTATGTACATATATATATATATATATATATATATATATATATATATATATATATATATATATATATATATACATATATATATATATATATATATATATATATATATATATATATATATATATATATATATATATATATATATATATATATATATATATATATATATATAGTGAAACACAGAGAATTAGATAAATTAGGCAGATAGTGGAGTTAGCGGTAGCGTATGCAATAAACTGTTAAATACCTAACTATAAAAATATGGGTGTGTTTGTGCGTACGGGTGTGTGTGTGTGTGTGTGTGTGTGTGTGTGCGTGCGTGTTAACAAGAAGGTAAGGAAGTTGATAGTTAAACAGACGCTCCCGACAATCCGACCGACAGACAGACAGACAAGTTAGATAGATAGACAGAGAGATAAATAGACAGATAGTAATTACACAAGTCTGCCCAAGTATTGTATGGGCGTAACCAACGTTCCGCCTGGAGAAGGGGCTCTCAATTATTAAAACGGTTCCAGCATTATCCGTCTAGTTTACGAAAAACAAAATTACATTTGTTAGATTGCATGGAGGTACGGGACGAACTTGTCAATCATCTCCAATAACTACGGGTGTGCATTCGTGTATGAAAACAGAATTGTTAAATAATTCAGTGATATTATTGGTGTGAAAAATAAAAGTGAAGACAAACAACAAATATGTTAGTGTTTAACATAGTTAAGTCATGGAGTATTAAAAAGCGAAGTACGGGAGATAACACCGTAGATGTTTCAATATTATTCTGATCTCATCGACGAAACATAATCTTCACTGTATTTGCTTAGGTAGTGATGAAAGAAGCGTTTGCGAGCAAAGGGTAAAGACTCGCTTCGGTCATAAATGACCAAGGGATTGCACCTAGAAAGTTCCCCTTCGAGGTTCAAATCCAGGCAAGGTTGTTTATGGAAGACCAGCAGTCACCCATGCATACCAGCCTCCCCTCTCCATGCCACCGATCTTATCCAAGACAAAAGGCAAAGTGGCCGATACAGCTTGGCACCAGTGACGTCACAACTCATTTCTACAGTTGAGTGAATTGGAGCAACATGAAATAAAGTATCTTGCTCAAGAACACAAACACACAGCCCGGTCCGAGAAAAGGAGGGAGACAGGTAGGGAAAAGAGAGGGGGTGGAGGGGAAGGGAGAGGGAGGGAGGGAGGGAGGATTGGGAGAAAGAGGGAAGGGGGTTAGGGGAGATAGAGAGAGGGGAGGGAGGATCGGGAGAAAGGGAGATGGAGAGAGAGAGAGGAATAGGAGAGAAAGAGGGAGAAATAGGGAGGAGAAAGATCGACAAAGAGAGAGAAAGAGAAAACTGAAAGTGAGAGAGAGAAGGAGTGAGTTTGATAGAGAGAAAGAAAAAGAGAGATTCAGAGAGAGAAAGAGGTAGAATGAGCCTTCCCGGATGTTTACTAGTTAAACTCTATTTAGAATAACATCCGAAATTTGGGAGATTTATTTGCTTAAATATAACACATATCTGAGTTGTAAATATATCTAAATAGCTGCGCCATTAATGTATTTTTAACGGTGAAAGTAGCTCAGCATTTTTATGTTATTTCCGTATTCCAACGAGTTACTAAATAATGTGCAAAAAAGAGTTCCAAATTCTTGAGCCAGGATTTCGGCAGTGTCGTCGTCGTCCTCCTCCTCCTCTTCTTCTTCTTCTTCCTCCTCCTCCTCCTCTTCTTCTTCTTCCTCCTCCTCTTCTTCTTCTTCCTCTTTCTCCTCCTCCTCTTCTGCCTCCTCTTCTTCTTCTTCTTCCTCCTTCTCCTCCTCTTCTTCTTCTTCCTCCTTCTTCTCCTCCTCTTCTTCTTCTTCTTCCTCCTTCTCCTCCTCCTCCTCTTCTTCCTCCTCCTCTTCTTCTTCTTCGTCGTCAAAACATCTACAATCATTAACGAAGATTTTTAATGGGTCATTTGTGTGTGTGTGTGTGTGTGTGTGTGTGTGTGTGTGTGTATATATATATATATATATATTTATATATATCCCTTCACGCCCAGAATATTTTTCAGACAAATTGAATAAAGGCAAACAGCCGTCGAGCAATTTATAAAATCTTCCATCTACTAAGAAAAATTATAGGGAAAATCTAATGATGGTTAAGTAGACATCTGTTGGAAATTAAAAGAATGTTCATAGATATAGCAACACCAATGGATCGCGTGTGTGTGTGTGTGTGTGCATGTAATTTCTTTTCTTTTTGTTTCCTGCATGCTAGCCGGAAATAGATCTCTTTCCGATTTTGCTGATAGAATAATGCGATTAAAATGCCCTGGTTTTTAGATGCAGTTTTGAGAAAGGACAGAATTTAAACAGAGATTAAATTATATCGGTTTTTGTAAGTGTTTGATAAGTGTCAATGTATGAAACCCTCGTTTCTTGAGGCACTCCGTAACTTGGTACCGACGTAACAGAGGTCCCGACGCATTTACGTAACGATACAAAGAGGAGGTAATCCAGTTTTACCAAAACTACTGTGACTTCACATAACCCTAACCCTAAAAACTAACTCTTAAATTAATCCTAACCCTAAAACTTCAACAGTAATTTTGGTAAAGTTAGATTATCTCCCCTCCACATCGTTACGGAGATGCAACGGGACCTCTGTATTGGCGCCCGTAACTTCTGCCGACTGATGAAAAAAAATGCAGGCGCAGGCGTGGCTGTGTGGTAAGAAGCTTGCTTCCCAACTACATAGGTCTGGGTTCAGTCCCACAGCGTGGGACCTTGGGTAAGTGTCTTCTACCATAGCCCCGGGCCGATCAAAGCTTTGTGAGTGGTTTGGTAGACGGAAACTGAAAGCTCGTTGTATATATGTATATGCCTCTCTCTCTCTCTCTCTCTATATATATATATGTATATATATATATATATATATATATATATATATATATATATATATATATATATATATATATCTGTGTGTCTTTGTGCCTATGTTTGTCCCCCCTACTCTGCTTGACAACCGGTGCTGGTGTGTTTACGTCACCGTAACTTAGCATTTCGGCAAAAGAGACCGCTAGAATAAATACAGGGCTTACAGAGAATAAATCCTGGGGTCGATTTCCTCGACTAAAACCCTTTAAGGTGGTGCTCTAGCATGGTCGGCGTCGGTGGTGGCGGGAATTCATCTCGCCGCTAGCGATATAAACAAGAGTGCATTTTACACCAAAAGCCAATATGACAATTTCTCTCGTGGTACCTACCGCAGTATACAAGGATGTCCACAAAGTCTGGGTACATGGAGTAAATAAAATCATAACATAAACAATTAAATATAAGAAATAATAATTTCTTAAAGTATGTGTAAATCCCCATGTGGGTACATGGAGTAAATAAAATCATAACATAAACAATTAAATATAAAAAATAATAATTTCTTAAAGTATGTGTAGATCCCCTTTAACCCAGACTTTGTGGACACCCTGTACTTTGTTTTAATGAATTATATTATACAATAGAAATTGATACAGGGTCAAAGTGACACCAAAACTATAACTTTATGGACAGAGACGACAACAGGATTCTTGGTTTAGTATATAGAATTTTCGACTGGCAATCGAATTAGTGATGTTAGGTAGAGAAACATGGAAAATAATGAGTGTATTTGGAATACGCCATCCGAATACGAAAACAGAAAGAATATATTTACTTTAAATACGAAGATGTAAGTAGATAGGAGGTCTTTTGCAACTAAAAATGTATTATGAAATATTTATTGTAGGATTACAAAAACATACCGTAAGGAATATCTCATAGAAAAAGCTAAAAAGAAAAAAAAAAAAATTAAACAAAACAAAGAATTTCTTTCTGTCTTCAACGAAGCCAAAGAATATGGAATAGAAGTTGTGAAGAGAATGGAAGAAAGAACAACAGAAATTATGAAAAGAACTCATAATTGTGCTGAGAAAATGGAATAACAAAATGTGTTGAGATGTTGGCAAGAAAAAGCTCCGCGTGGCACGTTAGTTGACAGCATTGAAGAAACCGGAAGTGAATAATGATTATTCACCGCTCAGGCAGTTTAAAGCTAATCGTCCAGAAATATTGCCAAATATCATCAGGTAAAGAAAGAAATGGTTTCTAACTGGCATATCAGTTTCAAAGGACGACAATATATATATATATATATCTCAAGGATATGAAGAAGCTATTCTAAATATAAAGGCCTAGAAATAGAGCGATCCAGATGTCGGTAAATCATTCAGTTTATGACCCACAAAGTGAAAGAAATAAACAAAATCTTTCGGTTAAAGATCAGAACGTGAAAGTGAAAAACAGTCAGCATTAACTGTCAATGAAATGAAATTGAACGTCACTAATGGAATATATACGAATAATATATATATATATATATATATATATATATATATATATATATATATATATATATATATATATATATATATATATATATATATATGTGTGTGTGTGTATTCTTTTATTCCTTTATTCTTTTGTTTGTTGCAGTCATTTGACTACGTCAATGCTGGAGCACTACCTTTAGTCGAACAAATCAATCCCGGGACTTATTCTTTGTAAGCCTAGTACTTATTCTATCCGTCTCTTTTGCCGAACCGCTAAGTTATAGGGACGCGAACACACCAACATCAGTTGCAAGCGATGGTGGAGGGGAAAACACAGACACACAAACACACACGACGGGCTTCTTTCAGTTTCCGTTTACCAAATCCACTCACAAGGCTTTGGTCGGCCAGAGGCTATTGTAGAAGACACTTGCCCAAGGTGCCACGCAGTAGGACTGAACGCGGAATCATGTGGTTGGTAAGCAAGCTACTTACCACACAGCTACGTGTGTATTTATATATATATATATACAGAGAGAGAGAGAGAGAGAGAGAGAGAGAGAGAGAGATGTAAGTAAGTAAGTAGATAGATAAATAGGTAGATAGGTACATAGGTGATACGAACTGACAAGCACACACATATGGAGACACATATGTGTCTGTTATGTAAGGACATAACAGAATTGAGAGCTTGGTTGGACCAATTTTTCGGGTCGAAATCGGGTGATTTCTACCCACGAGGTATTAAAAATCTTGTTGACCGTTGGGAAGAAGTTGTAAACAACAAGGGTGAATACATTATTGATTAATTAGTTGTTATTATTCTATTAAACTTTTTTTTAAATTTTAATTTTAAAAAACGGAGGGAACTTAGTTGCTAGCCCAATATATACAGGGGTTGGACAAAATAATGGAAACACCTGGCATCATAGCATTATAATTTTGAAATATCTATAAAACGGTCAAAAGCTTGTTTATTTTTATGTTCTTTTTTATTTATTTATTTATTATAAGTGTTGCTTAATATGTTTTGCTAAAATTGCTGTTTCTTTTCAGATATCATCAGAAAAAGGTAATTGAAATTCATTAAAATGACAGATCTTTCGAACTTTCAAAGTGGTCAAATTGTTGGTGCTCGTTTGGCAGGCGCTAGCGTGACGAAAACAGCCGAAATGTTTGGTGTATCAAGAAGTACTGTCTCGAAAGTAATAACAATCTTTGAGAAGGAGGGAAAAACCTCCTCGTCGAAACAAAACTCCGGAAGAAAACCAAAACTATATATATATATATATATATATATATATATATATATATATATATATACCTAAAATCTCCAAGAAAAATGGAGTTGCATGAAACGATCGGACTGCATTACCTCTGGATATCCTTGTTGCTTATTTTGACTTTAATCAGCTTATTTTAAAACTGTATGGATAATACCATACTTAATTCTGGTGCCAAAACTTAAGTACCATATTCACCTGAATAATGTAACCTCGTGGACATCGGTGGCGATTTTTTCTTCCTCCGTTTTCCCCTTCTTTGGACTTTCCTTGTTTCCGACGAAGAGCTCCGCTCGAAACGTCATATTCTCTCTCTTTCCTTTCCCGAGTGTCTAGTAACACAATCTGTATCACGTCCTCACGTTGTTGTTTTTTTTTTTTGTCTTTTTCCTTTTTTTGAACCTATATATATATATATAAGAAAACGTATGTACTTGGATCAATTTGTTCGTCCCAGCATGGCTGCAGTCCAATGATTGAAACCAGTTAAAGGTAAAAGTATAAAATAGCATACACCCCAGTCATGGAAGCTCTAAAACTGGTCAAGGACGCGACCGTTGTTCTTATTTAAACGATTAATACAAAACAATTACTGAATCTTTTCGCTAACCGCCATTTCTCATATAAATCCTATTCTCTGCTCCCTTGTTTATTACCTCCCTTGTCTCTCCACAACCTGGATGCAAGACTACATTCTATAGTAATATAATTAAATATAATAGATTATGGGAGACAAAAAAGGGGGAAAAAACAGTGATATACAACGTTACTGGAACCAGTAGGCACGTGTTCTCGTCCCTCTCTGTATTATAATAACTCCTCGTCCCTTATCTTTGTGGTGTGTGTGTGTGTGTGCCTGTTTGTCTGTGAGTGTGCATCTGGATGTGTGTATATGCAGTTTGTGTGTGTGTCTTGGAGAAAGAGATAGAGAGGTAGGTAGAGAGAGGGAGAGAGCGAGTATGTGTAGCGCACGCGCGTGTATGTGGTTTCAGAGTGTATGTGCGTGTGAAAGAGTGGATTCTGAATCATTGTGTGTGTGAGTGCGTGTGTGCGCGTGTATGCGGTCTGTGAGTGTATGCATATGTGCAAAAGTGGACGTGTGTGTTATGTGTATGTGCCAGTGTGTACATCTGAGTGTATATGTTTAGCGTGTATCTTTGTGTATGCATGTGATTGTGTATGCGTATGCGTTTGACTCACATTCACATATACATACATATGTGAGTGTAAGTATATAAGTAACCGTTCGTGTCCCTCTTCCCTCCACCCTATCACACCTTCTTTTCATCATCACCATCATCATTTTCATTTTTTAGTTGTTCTTTTTCATCTTCTTTTCCTTCTTTTTCTCTTTCCTCTTTACCATCATCACCTCCAACCACCACCGCCACCCCCACTACATCTCTTCCCCCTTTTATTTTACCCATTTTACAATCAAATATCCACTTACCTCCCCTTCCTGCCACTACCTCACCTCCATATACTTATGTATCGAGAGAGTGGAGGGAGGAAGGTTTCTATTCCTCCCTTCCTCTCTACCCACACTTACCCCCACCTCTATTTTGCTTTTTTCCAACAAATTTCGTCGCTACATTCCTATTAACTCTTTCTGCCTTTCTATTTCTTCTCTCTCTCTCTCTCTTTGGTTACTTTCTTTCTGTTTCCTCTCACTCCCTCTCTCTTTGACTCGTCCATGTCACTCTCCCTCTCTGACTCTGCTTCTTTCGCGTCCTCTCTTTGCTTTCTCCTTTCTCTTTTCATTTCTGTCCCTCTGCTTCCTCTTCTCTCTCCTCCTCTCTTTCTACGCCCCTTCTCTCTGGTTTATCTTTCTCTTCCTTTCTCTCTTCAAGCAATCTTTCTTTTCCTTCTTTCTACTCATTTTCTTGCACCCTTCACCTTCATCTTTTCCTTTTCTCTCTTCTCTCACCATCTTTCTACCCTACCTGTCTCTCCTTTAGCCTTTCTCTCTCCTGTCTTCGCCTTCTTCCTCTCTTCGCCTTCTTCCTCTCTCTCTCTCTCTCTCTTCCTTCAACTCGGTCCTCTGTCTTTCTTTCTCACCCCTACGACTCTCTCTTCTCTCCCTCCACTTTTCTTTCTCCTTCCCTTTTCTTTCCCTCTCACTGTCTCTATTTATATCTACCTCCTCTCCCTCTTCTCTCTCTTCGTCTTCCTTTCCCTCCCCTTACATATTACTCTCTTCTGTCGCTACCTTTCCTTCTCTTTCTACCCGCCTGTCCGCCTCTCTCCCTCTCTATCTCTACTTCTCCCATTTTCTCCCCCTCTCTCTATCTTTCATTCCTTCTCTTTCTCTCACATATATATGTATATGTATATGTATATATATATGGATAATGTGTCAATCCACTACAGCTGTTTCCAACGAATTTTTTATTGATTAATAAAAATATTACATCAACAGGAAAAATCATTTTCATCAGGTGTATACATGAATCATACCATTGAAAAACATTCAAAAGCCAATGGCATGTGCACTTTCAGGATTTTATACGACGGGACTCTGTCAGTCCCCGTCAATCAAATCCACTCACTCTTACGTCTTCGATGTTCTGCATGGTCAAAAGTGGATAATATCCAAATCTGACCGGAGTTAACTCCTTTACTTACCGGATATCGAGCTTGTGCTAGTGGAGACCTCTTGCATTCTTGACTTCCGGAGTACATCTCTGCTCACTGCTATCAGGGCGTAGA
>NC_142949.1:6477811-6505311 GCF_046866305.1 Octopus bimaculoides
CCCCTCTTAGATACTGGAGGTGAGGCCGTATTGCCAGAAGGTGTCGAAATCTTAATGATTTCCAGTCGACAGCTGATAAATGGAGCGTCCCGTAGTAGTGAGTTGTATATGAAATGTGTACAAGTATGTGTGTGTGTGTGTGTGTGTGTGTGTGTGTGTGTGTGTGTGTGTGTGTGTGTGTGTGTGTGTGTGTGAGAGAGAGAGAGAGAGAGTATGACTATGTATAGAAACGAAAGTACAAAAATAGCACTCAATACCCATTTAGAAATACTCTCTTTACTCTTTTACTTGTTTCAGTCATTTGACTGCGGCCATGCTGGAGCAGCGCCTTTAGTCGAGAAAATCGACCCCAAGACTTATTCTTTGTAAGCCTAGTACTTATTCTATCGGTCTCTTTTTGCCGAACCGCTAGGTTACGGGGACGTAAACACACCAGCATCGGTTGTCAAGCGATGGTGGGGGGACAAACACACACAAACACATACATACATACATATATATATATATATATATATATATATATATATATATATATATATATATATATATATATATATGCGACGGGATTCTTTCAGTTTCCGTCTACCAAATCCACTGAAAAGGCTTTGGTCGGCCCGAGGCTACAGTAGAAGACACTTGCCCAAGGTGCCACGCAGTGGGACTGAACCCGAAATGATGCGATTGGTGAGCTTCAGTCATTACACCCGGCTATGCTAGAACACCGCTTTGATGAATTTTGGTCGAATGAATCAACCCCTATCGAACCCACATGGATTTGGGTTCAGTCTCACTGCGTGACACCTTGGGCAAGTATCTACTACTATAGCCTCGTTTTGAACAAGGCCACGTGACTGGATTTGGTAGAGGAAACTGAAAGAAGTCCGTCGTACACACACACACACATATATATATATGTGTGTGTATGTAACTGTGTGTGTGTTTGCTCCCCCATCACCGCTTGACAACCGGTGTTGGTGTGTTTATGTCTCCGTAACTTAGCGACAAAAGAGGATAGTACTAGGCTTTTAAAAAATAAGTCCTAGGGTCGCTTTCTTTGACCAAAAAGCATTTGTGGCGATGCTCCAGCATGGCTGCAGTCAAATGACTGAAACAAGTAAAATAACAATATATATTGAAACCTAACTGAAGAGTGACTCAAGCACTGAGATTTTAATACGTTAGCATTTGTGTGTATTTGTGTTGCGCAGACAGACAGACAGACAGACAGACAGACAGATAGATAGATAGATAGATAGATAGATGTGAGTGTATGTATGATAGAAACAAATATCCAGTGAGATAAAAGTTGGAGAGAGAGAGAGAGAGAGAGAGACGGAGAGAGAGACGGAGAGAGAGAGAGAGAAAGAGAGATAGATTTCGTACCCCCACCCTCATACAAATCTAAATTCAATAAAGCAGACGATAATGTATTGTGGCGCGAAAGTTGTCTCGTCAGTGTCACATTTGGATGTTCACTGTTTCTTTAGAGTATCTAGCTTACTGGCAGCGTATGATACACATACACACGTGTGTGTTTGTGTGTATGTGCGTGTGTGTATGTGCGTAATACAAGCGCCTATATAAACGCACACACACATGCAAATATACGCGTGTATATACATATATATGTGTATGTGCATATATATTATATATGTATATATACATGTGTATGTGTGTATCTATCTATATAGGTATATATAAAATCGTTAATAAGTATACAGGTATATATTATAAATAAATATATAAATATATAAATATATAAATAAATATATATATATATATATATATATATATATATATATATATATATATATATATATATATAAATACATGTACATATTTGTGTGTGTATTTATATATATATATATATATGTTTGTATATCTCTCGCACACACATACACCATATACGCACATATATATAAAATATGTGCGTGCCTTTGTTTGATAGAGACCCTGTCTCACATACAATAATGCGTACATACAACACATACACCACATTGCACACACACACACACACACACACACACACACACACACACACACGCGCGCATTTGGAACTGAGAAAGTATTAAGTTTGACGACAGAAGATATCAGACAACAATATCTTGTAATATTTTACTGACGTCTTTTATACATTGAAGTGAAAGAATGTTTTAACAGCAGGGCTTAAATGGTTCAACTAGTTCATAGATGAAGTTTCTGTCATCAAAATTACGGAAACATCTTAGCAAATAATAATAATAAACCTTTTTATTGAAGGCACAATGCCTGGAATTTGGGGGAAGAAACTAGTCGATTACATCGACACCAGTGTTCTTCTTTAATCGACAAACAGACAGACAGAAAATTGCGTTAACGCATTTAATACATGAAGCGTTAAAAAGCTAACTGAAAATAAATTACCGAGGAAAAAAATATATGAGCCAGTTACTAATTAATATCTTCATTTTACCAGCAAATATATAAGCACGACTTGAAGCAAAAACTTTAAAAATTACTAAAAAGAGACAAGAATAAGCCCCGTCATTTTTGACAGGCACTACGATAGTCTTACGAAGCTGAATGACTAACAAGACAGAATTGTTGTAGAATTTATATAGTTAAAGGACGAATACCAGTTCTGTTGCAAAAGGACGACTTGCATTTGATGAATAAACAAAATAATTAGTTAATTCTTAGGAAAGCAGTGATGTACTTTTTAAAAAATAAAACTTGTTAAATGTGTCAAGAAGGGGGAGAAGGTTTGTTAGAGTCGGTAAGTCAGTGATGGTGATGCAGAAGAGTGAGTGATGAATGATATGATTGAGAGAGGTAGACGGTTGCAGAGGAGGTGAGAGTGAGAGAGAAAAAGCGAAAGAAAATGTGTGTGTGAGAGAGAGAGAGGGGGAGTTTCAGTAAGTGTTGATGTGAAACAGATAGAGAAAGGCGAAGTGAGAGGAGATAACAGAGAGTGAGAGAAGGAAAGGGATGTGATAAGAAGTGTAAATGATGTGTGTGTGTGTGGTGTCAAAGAGACAAAGAGAAAAAGGAGAGCCGAGAGAGAGAGCGCGAAGGAAGGTGAGAGAGAGAGAGAGTTACGGAAGGAGAGAGAAGAAGAGAGGAGAAGCAGAAGGTTAAGAAGAAAGAAGCATTTTTGTCAAAATCACATTTACGAGAAATATATATTTACTGTCGACCAACTCATATACCGCGCCCATGCACACACACTCACAAATTAGAGTGTGTTATAGTTTGAGGTGGAGCCATTTAGGTGACAATATCCGAGTGATACAAGATATAGTGTTTTGGACTCACTAAATTTGATAACCTTGATTAACATAAGCGGCTTCCACTGTTTGTTTGCGTGTAATGTGCATATATATCTCTTATCTTTTACTTGTTCTGTCATCAGACTGCAGCCAAGCTGGGGTACCACCCTGAAAAACTTTTTGTCGAAGGAATCTAATCCAGTATATAACAGAAACGTAAACACACCCGCACCGGTTGTCAAGCGGTGGCATGGTACAAACACAGCGCTAGTGTAATGAACATTATCGACCGCACATGCACGAGCAGGAAATGGTTTGTTCGCCGGTAGGCTGCGGATTAGTGTTGCGAGGATGTCACATTCAAAGCGCTAAGCGCAGCCTACCGGCAAGCAAACCCCTTACGAAACTGAGCATGTGAGGTGTGTGGTGTATCGCTGACCACTACACATATATTTTTTTTCTCTCCTTGTTTCTTTCTGTGTTCCTTTCTGTTGAAGAGCGTAGGCTCGAAACATTAAAGACTTTCTCTATTCCCGAGCGTTATACTAATACATCCATTTGTTGTTTACACCACCTGTCTTCGCCTGTTGTTTTTTCGTGAATGTAAAGTTTCCTTCTCGGGTCACACTGATACACAAGGACCGGTTTCCTTGGCGTATTTGTTCTCCACTTGGACGGGATGCCGGTGCGTCGCAGAATTAAGGATTTTTCTAGCTGAGTGGTCCGGAGCAAAAGAATATTAACGCGTTTAACCAGAGAGGAAGTGGGTGGTTAGATACACGAAGAGGTTTGTGACACAGGGGTTAAGCGGTGAACCATGGACAGAGGAGCAGACGAGAGGAACAGGTTAGGTTCGATGAGATGAGGTATGACAATACATACAGTGAAGACCTCAATAAAATGTAAGCACAATCGACATGATATAATGATTTGGGATAGAGAAGAGAAACTGTGCACAGTTGTAAGAATTAGCTGCCCAGCGGATATTAACATAAAACTGAAAATCAGTGAAAAAGAGAACACCTATGCTGAACTATTGAGAAATTTACAGTTATTCTATCCAGATTACAAGTTCAGGTTTATACCTGTAATTATTGGGGCGCTGGGATATGTAACACACTGCCTAAATACCAATCTTGAGAAATTAGGCTTCTCAAAACCAGAAAGGAAAAAGCTAATTTGAAGACTACAGATACATCACTAGAACTGTAAATATCTGTAAAACTTACCAGAAGTTTATCATTTAAATATATATGAGCATATCTAGATATGTAACTCTATGCATGAGAATACATAAATAAAACATACAAACCTGCACATACATACATACATTGTTGTTGTTGTTGTTGGCACTCCGTCGCTTACGACGTCGAGGGTTCCAGTCGATCCGATCAACGGAATAGCCTGCTCGTGAAATTAACGTGCAAGTGGCTGAGCACTCCACAGACATGTGTACCCTTAATGTAGTTCTCGGGGATATTCAGCGTGACACAGTGTGACAAGGCTGACCCTTTGAATTACAGGCACAACAGAAACAGGAAGTAAGAGTGAAAGAAAGTTGTGGTGGAAGAGTACAGTAGGGTTCGCCACCATCCCCTGCCGGAGCCTCGTGGAGCTTTCGGTGTTTTCGCTCAATAAACACTCACAACACCCGGTCTGGGAATCGAAACCGCGATCCTATGACCACGCGTCCGCCGCCCTAACCACTGGGCCATTGCGCCTCCACATACATACATACATACGTCATCAAAAGCCTCTGCCAACTGCAGTTTCTGATCAACGATAGCCTCTAATCAACTACAGCCTTTGATCAACAACAGCGTTTGGTTAACCTTACTGCAGAACGTGTTCCTACCTTATTTTGTTCGAGAAGAATCTCATTAGCCAGATTTCGATCGCGAAGAATCTCATTAAGACCGATCTACCATTGTGTAATCTAATTTATATATAAGACAGACAAATACAGGTTTATCAAGTGCCCTACAACATAGATTATTGGTTTATCAAAATTATCTCCGCCTCAAGATAATGTACCATAATTACCAAATGGTAATTAAGATGAGGTCCACTTGAGAAGGGGAGATAATCTCAAGATTCAAGAATTCTCCAAAGTTGACATGCCATTAAGTAAAAGACAGACTAACTGTCTAGAGATAAGAGGACAGCCATAGGATACGTGTTCCGGGTTCAATAGCCATCATCAGCGTGACAAATACCCAACATAATCTCCAGTAGCCAAGGGAAATGGACTTATACAATAAAAAAAAAACAGAGAATTGTAGCTTGTGATTGCCATCATCTTGAGGTAGAGACCCTTTAAATAAATCAAGACTTTATGTTGTATAGTATTTGATATACCTATATTTATCTATGATATTCAAATGCATTCCGCTGGCCATTCTGGGCTATTTTTTATTAATAACTGAAACAAACAAAAGATATAAGATAAAAGATACATTCAATACATAAAGCGATCTTCTTTGTCTAAAGAAATTCAGACAACGGCTAACCAAGGCAAGAACGTCCATGGAAAAGTTTAATAATATCTTGTGCGCAAAAGTGTCCCAAGTTAAAAAAAGAAACGAAGCTAGTGCAAGCGCTCATTCAGCTTATACGCGTTTATGGTTGCGAAGTATGGACTCTGGACAAATTTGAAGAGAATAAAAATCGATGCGTTTGAAAGGTGGGTGTATAGGAGAATGTTACGTGTCTCTTATACAAGGACCATTGGACAAATGAATGTGTACTACAAGTAGATGAAAGATGACAACTCCTAAACATTGAGGAAAAACAAAAGTTCATCTATTATGGCCATATTCGACGAAGCAAGGGTCTGGAAAACATTATCACGTAAGGAAGAGTGGAAGATGGTGGATCAAGAGGCAGGCAAAGAACGCAATGGATGGACAGTATCACGACCTGGTTAGAGAGAAGTGGCGAGGCGGCTGGAGAACTGGCGCTTAATCGGAAAGACTTTCGTCGCAGTGTTTTCAATGCGCTGCAGAGGTACGATACATGACAAGATATAAGTTAAGAGAGATTTGACTGTTATTTCTAGCACATCGACGGACCACATAGTAGTTCTCTCAGTCATCAGTGGCGTTGTTGAATGATTTGCTTCTACCGTTGTTGGCGAGGAGAGAAGAAGAAAGCGATGTTATGGCCTCTACACCACTCACACACACACTCACGCACGTTTATGCTCACGCACACTTATACTCACGCACGCTCACACTCACACTCTACCTCAACAACAAAAGGCCTGGACAGCTGCTGCGAACACTACATTCATAACTTCTCACCTGTCATCGTTCGTTGCTTAATCACACACACACACACGCACACACCATACAAACTATCTATCTGTCTATCTATCTATCTATCTGTCTATCTATCTGTCTGTCTATAACGATATTTATTCCAGTGAACAAACTTTTGTATTCCTTTTGGGCCAGTTGCTGCACTCACTCACAACATTTGATATTGAATCATTTTTGTTGCCACATATCATAGGCGCAGGCGTGGCTGTGTGGTAAGAAGCTTGCTTCTTCACCACATGGTTCCGGGTTCTGTCCCACTGCGTGACATCTTGGGTGGGTGTCTTTTACTATAGCCTCGGGCCGAACAAAGCCAAGTGAGGAGATTTGGTAGACGGAAACCGAAAGAAGCCCGTTGTGTGTGTATGTGTGTCTTTGTGTGTGTTTGTATCTCATCACTGCTTGACAACTGGTGTTGGTGTGTTTACGTCCACGTAACTTAGAGAGCGATAGAATAAGTACTAAGCTCAAAAATAAGTCCTCGTCTTCTTCTTCTTAATAATAATAATAATTAATTCGTTCTATTGGCCACAAGGGCTAATATCAATTAAAAACATATAAGGACAAAGACAGGACGAAGGTTACAAAAGGTTTTGTCCGAAAAGGTAGGAAAGTTCGTCTAAACAGAGGAAGAAAACGGAGAAAGATATAATAAATAAATAGATAAATAAATAAGTAGAACTCCCAAAGGGGGAGGCGCTTCGAAAAAGGAAAGGTTACACGTGGAAAAACCCATAAAACCACGGGAGCCTGGTCAGAAAAAATAAGAAAGGGGTATAGAGCCCTTTCTCCTTTTACATTACCTTTTTTTTTTTTTTTTTTTTCTACAAGTGTATTCTCAGAATTGGTCCGTTTATACTGGCCATTCTTCCAACAGTCACCCATCTTTCAACGAATTTGCTATGAGACAGCACTTCCCTCTCTACTCTCATCTTCCTTTTCAAGTGGAACTTGAAAAAGTTGATGAGGCCTTAGCCAAAGAGGAAAGTGTCTGTCTTTAGCCCTTTCAAACGGGTCTACCATATCACCTCTTTCGCTACAGCCACTAGGCATAGGAAAATTGCCTTGCCCTCCTGGTTAAAGGAGGTCGGCAGGTCAATTCTCACGATGGATCCAGCCGATAGCCGGATCCGTCCTACACGTGACAGTAGCTGTTCGATATAGACCCACAGGTCAGCAATGTTCGGGCACTGGACGAGTGCGTGCAGAACGGTTAATAATAATAATAATAATAATAATAATAATAATAATAATGAGAATAATAAGAAGAAACTTGGTTCCGGGTTCAGTCCCACTGTGTGGTACCTTGGAAAAGTGTCTACTACTATAGCCTCGAGCCGACCAAAGCTTTGTGAGTGGATTTGGTAGACGGAAACTGAAAGAAGCCCGTCGTATATATATATATATATATATATATATATATATATATATATATATATATATATATATATATATATATACGACGGGCTTCTCTCTCTCTCTCTCTCTCTCTCTCTCTCTCTCTCTCTGTATCTATGTGTGTGTTTATGTGTGTGACTTTGTGTCTGTCCCCCGCCTCGCTTGACAACCGATGTCGGTGTGTTTATGTTCCGTAACCTAGCTGTTCGGCAAAACAGACCGATAGAATAAGTACCAGACTTACAAACAATAAGTCCAGTGATCGATTTCTTCGACTAAAAGGCGGTGCTCCAACATGGCCGCAGTGAAACGACTGAAACAAATAAAAGAATAAAATAACATTTTAGAATTTATCCCTTTTCATAACATGGCCGGCACTTGTCTAAACAGGTGTGAGTGTGGGTGTGGGAGAAAATGTATCTGTTTTCTCGGTTTCAATCGACCCCGAAGCATTAGTAGCCAACGAAGCGTATCGGTGGCCACTCGCTCTGACTTTTGCAAAGAGCCCTCAGACAATAACGCCACCAACTCCAACACCACCATCAGCAACAACATCGCTAACAGCCAAAGCAAGACCACTAATACCAGCATGACCCGTGACAACAACAACAACGACATCTGCAAGAACAACACCAACAACAATAAAAGTAGTAATGAAAACAGCAGCACAGCAACAATAATATCATAACTCATCAGCAGCAGTATCAGCATCAAGAAAAGCGCTGACGTCTACAACAGTATCAACAGTAATGCTATTTACGAAGACAGTAACGAGAATACACCTTACTCTAGGCGTAGGAGTGGTTGTGCGGTAAGTAGCTTGCTTACGAACCACATGGTCCCGGGTTCAGTCCCACTGCGTGGCACCTTGGCCAAGTGTCTTCTACTATAGCCGCGGGCCGACCAAAGCCTTGTGAGTGGATTTGGTAGACGGAAACTGAAAGAAGCCCGTCGTATATATGTATATATATATATGTATGTGTTTATGTGTTTGTGTGTCTGTGTTTGTCCCCCTAACATCGCTTGACAACTGATGCTGTCCCCGTAACTTAGCGGTTCGGCAAAAGTGACCGATAGAATAAGTACTAGGCTTCTAAAGAATAAGTCCTGGAGTCGATTTGCTCGACTAAAGGCGGTGCTCCAGCATGGCCACAGTCAAAAGACTGAAACAAGTAAAAGAGTAAAAGAGTAAATACTCTAGGCGTAGGAGTGGCTAGCTTGCTTACGAACCACATGGTCCCGAGTTCAGTCCCACTGCGTGGCATCTTGGACATGTCTTCTACTATAGCCTCGGGTCAACCATAGCCTTGTGAGTAGATTTGGTTGATGGAAACTGAAAGAAGGGAGCTGGCAGAAACGTTAGCACGCCAGGCGAAATGCTCAGCGGTATTTTGTCTGCCGTTACGTTCTGAGTTCAAATTCCGCCGAGGTTGACTTTGCCTTTCATCCCTTCGGGGTCGATAAATTAAGTACCAGTTACGCATTGGGGTCGATGTAATCGATTTAATCCCTTTGTCTGTCCTTGTTTGTCCCCTCTCTGTTTAGCCCCTTGTGGGCAATAAAGAAATAAGGAAACTGAAAGAAGCCCGTCGTATATATGCATATATATATATGTGTGTGTGTGTGTGTGTGTGTGCGTGCGTGTGCGTGTGTGTATGTTTGTGTGTCTGTTTGTCCTCCCAACATCGCTCGACAACCGATGCTGGTGCGTTTACGTCCCCATAACTTAGCAGTTCGGCCAGAGAGACTGATAGAATAAGTACTAGGCTTACAAAGTATAAGTCCTGGAGTCGATTTGCTCGACTAGAGGCTGATTTTGTAGTGTTTACATATTTTCCAATGTAAATACTTTCCTACCCGATCGTTGCGATTTTTGCATTTGTTTAGTGTCCCGAGACGAGATGGTCTATTGTTTCGTTGAATGTGTCGCAGAATCTGCATTTAGAATTAGAACCGTTTTAAAGAACGATAGCCTGGTAGTTTTTTGGTAAGCAAGCTTTGATCTTGTGCAACCAACATGAAACCTTCAGTCTCTGCTTTCAGTCCTGAACTTCTCAACCACTGACGGATCGTTGCTTGATCTACGTCAGCATTTCGACATCGAAGTATATACAGTCCGTGTAGAGGCTTCTGGCTCCACCGCTCCTCAATTTGTTTCTACCCGTTCTTTTTTGCGGTCTGCTTTATCCGTTTTGCTTGTTTCGTAGCAGTGGTTTCAGGTTCTTCACACATTTCAGGGTTATCATCATCATCATCATCATTTACTTTTAATCTACATGTTTGTTACAATCACTCGCCGAGGTACACTCAGCGTCCTAGGGTGAGTGAGTTTTTAGGTGCATGTTTAGAGCACGCGCGTTCACTGGGGCCATCCTTGCCACATTATTCAGTTTTTCACGAGTTTGCTTGAAGGCAAATCACTGATATCACATTTAGCCGGCGAGACGGACTGCGCAGTTTGCCAAGCCTTCAACGATGTATCTACTTTAAGTACCATACTCAGATTGCTATTTCGAACTAATGCTGCGTCTGTCGCACATAACGAATTTTTATTCAGTCTGCTAGCTAGTTGCGTCATCAGTGATTTTTCAATCATTGTTTTGCGATATAAGTAGCAGCTTATATTATCTTAGCATGTGGATGCTAGTGGATAACTGCCACTGACGAAGCCCAAAGATGCAGACATACGTATTTAGCAACGCCACCACTGCTTTTGGACGATTTCCGTCTACTTCTGATATATCTTCGTCTTCTATAACATAATGCGTTTATATAAGATGCTATCTTCAGACGAGTACTGCCGCTTAGCAATCAGCATATCTGCTTTAATTACAAATTGATACACACACACACACACACACACACTACTACTACTACTACTACTACTGCTGCTGCTGCTACTACTACTACTACTACTACTACTACTACTTGAAATCAACCATCTAGAAGTACATAGTTGCTAAATAAATACTTAAGATGTGTGTTTGCAGTGACCTAACAGACCTAACATATCTGATCGTTCATCTAATCCATTGTTATCTTGAAAAAATATTACTCCTCGTTTAGTCACGCTTTACGGAGTATATTTATATACGTTCTCGTATCAAGTAATGGATACCACTGAGGAATTAGTTTTAGGGTCACCGTTTAGATTAGGATTATAGTTAAGGTCTAGGGTCAGGGCTTAGAGTTAAGGTTAAGGTTTATCATTATGGTTTAGCATTAGGGTTAGCGTTAAGGTTTGCTGTGTATCGTAAAATTCCATTGTAAATGTTTATTTTCTTTCATTATTGAAATTCATTGTTAAAGGTTTCGTAACATTTTTATTGATTTCACAAAAATTAATAAAAAGGCGCTGGCGTAGCTGTGTGGTAAGAAGCTTGCTTGTCAACCACAAGGTTCCGGGTTCAGTCCCAGTGAGTGGCACCTTGGCCAAGTGTCTTCTATTATAACCACGGGCCGCCCAAAGCCTTGTGAGTGGATTTGGTAGACGGACACTGAAAGAAGTCCGTCGTACGTGTGTTTATAGTCTATGTCCCCCACCACAACTTGACAGCTGGTGTTGGTGTGTTTACGTCCCCGTATCTTAGCGGCTCGGTAAAAGTCGGTAAAATAAGCACTAGGCTTACGAAACAAAAGTACTGGGGTCGAATCATTCAACTACAAAATTATTCAAGCATGGTCGCAGTCCAATAACTAAAACGAGTAAAATGAAGAAAGGTAAAAATGTCGTTGTGATTGTCATAGTCGTGTATCAATGGCGACAGCGCATGGAGAAAGTATATTATCTGGTTGGTTAAAATTATAAAAATAAATTCAATCGTTTAAAGTTTCTGAACTTCGTCTTTTATCATTCCCAAACTTTTTCGGGCTCCTGCCCACTTGACACCCAACCCACATTCCTAGCACCCCAACTAACCATCACAAACATGGACCTCTTTCTGAAGCAAATTCAAAGCAACTGTATTTCACAAATAAAACTTAACCTAATGAACCCATTATTTTGTTGTTTTTACATGAATCGCTACCCCATTATCTCACGAATCTCTCAGGAATTGTGAACAGAAAAATGGATTGATGGCTGAATGAGCTTTCTAAGTTAATTTCTCCGTGACGCTATTCACATGAAAAACTTATGTTAATATTAACAAGCATTCAGATTTCTCTGTCAAAAGTAATGCTTATTTATTCACATTGTTTTGAATTAATCATGGATTATCTTAGCCTCGAGATTTCGATGATGTGATTGCTTATTTTCAAAATGACATGGTAGGATAGGTGAGTGAGGCCTGATTTAGTCAATTTGAAAATAAAACGGAGAATATTTATTTGGGCCTGACATGGCTGGCTCCAATGCTAAAGGATTAATGTCGGGAGCATAAAAAGCATAATTATATAGTTAATGCTCGCTGGATTAATAATTAGTATTCACTGCGTTAATTACATTATCAGTAACTGTTTTAACTATTAGTTTATGTAGAAGATATTTTAAGTGAGAGTTGTCAATAATTTTAACCAGTCAACAAATTATATTTAACATATAGGTTAATTAAATATACGAGACAGTGATGCGGATGGGGTGTCCATGATGTCGTTGAACTAGTTAAAAATAGAAGCTAAATACCAAATCAGATGTCTTAGAACAGAATACATTGAATAATGGGGGCCGTATATTGATTGTTAAAAAACATAACAGGCTGGTCATGCCTGGAATGCCTTTGAATAGAGGTCAGCCTCAACGTGGTTGGCCTTGGGGCTAAATAACATATGCACTATTCTCATATTTATTTGCATACCTACACATATATACAACTCACACATATTTACTTCATCATAATCGTGTGTACACGCATACACATATACCCAATCATCCACATATACGCACACATACAACCTCACACACACAAACACACTCAGATACATCTAGATTAATCACACTTGCGCGCGCGCACGCACACACACACACACATATATATATATATACAACTAGACATATATACTTATACACACCCAATCACACACACATACAGCCAGATAATTATACACACAAATACCAAACCATATGCAATCACACACATACACCATCTTATTCACATATATACACACACTAAGCCAATCTCATAGACACATACACACATAAAACCAGACAACCACATACACACACATGTAACGGGACAATCATACACATAGACGCACACATACAACTAAGCAACTACACTCATCCACTCATAACTTCATACTCAACCACACGCACACGCATAGATAATTTTACACAGTCACGCATGCATACATCCAACCAATCACACATATACGCCACCATGTACAATCACACACACATTGCCAGACAATAACACACATACACATAACTTTAATCACCCTAACACTACCATACACAATCATTTATACACACAGATAGTCAATGATACACACGCATAGACAGACTACGTGCTTCCACGCACATATAAAACCAGACACACGACCATCGCTTACACAGCTAGACAATCACACACACACATACGCGCGCACGCATAACCAGATGCTCAGTCACACACATATACATAAACATGCAATAAACCACACATACGCCACTATACATAATCGATTACACACACACATACAACTAGACAATTACATACATATATTCAACTACAGAATCACTCATGTACGCAACTATACACAATCACACATGCACACACCTACAACTAACTAGACCAGGGGTTTTCAAATTGTGGTCCGCAAGGACAAGACAGGGGGTTCGTGGACAGCAAATACCTTTTATGGGCAATTTGATTTTATATATGTTTTTTAATCGAAATCTTTTAATTGACAATAAACCTATTTGTTAAATACTGTTAAATGAATAAATGTAAAAATATGTTATTTTAAGCAAATATTTATGTATAAATTTCATAAGCGTTTATAAGGGGGGTCCCTAAGGTAAAGCCTGAAATAAAATAAAGGGGTCCGCAAGTCAAAAAGTTTGAAAACCCCTGATCTAGGCAATCACACAATTACATCATCATATGCAATCACACACATACTCAATCATCTTCACATACACCACTATACACAATCACTTTCACACATAACTATAACTAGACGATCATACACATACATAATGATGAACACACACACACGCACACTCAACTGTTTAATCACAGCTATACGCTATCATGCATACACAGTTACATACATATACACCACTAACACACCTACAATCAGACAATCACATAGACACACATACTAGACAATCACTCATAAACACAACCAGACGACTACACAGTAATTGGTGTTATCTAGAAATTGGTCATTGTTTATTTACTCACACCTCCTCCCTCGCAGCCATTATTAACAGCCATCAATACCGCTTTACTTTGGTCGCCTTCACTAAACTCAGTCAAATCCTCACAACTCAACCAGTTACTTTCCATCATCTTTACATTTACTTCGTTATTAACAACAATCCGAACATCATTCAGTCATTTTACCCTCCACTTTTATCCATTTATCTGCCAACAGCCGACACACGCCTCCATCTTGCCCGCTGAATCGTCCCCTCCTTCATCTTTCCTTCTCCTTCTCTCCCTTTCTCTTCAACGCATTTCTTACTACGTTCACTTTCTCACATAATCTCTCTCTCTCTCTCTCACTCTTAACACTTTCTCTCTCTTTTAGCGCTTTCTCTGTGAGCAATCTATCTTAGTACTCTCTCTCTCTCTCTCTCTCTCTCTCTCTCTCTAATATCTTCCTTTCGTTCTCACTTTCTCTTTCTCTCTTATTCTCACTTGCTATTCGTCTCTCGTTTTCTTGTATAATCTCTCTCACTCATCACTCACTCATTCACTCTCATCTCTCTTTTACTCTATCTCAGTTCATCTTTCATTTACCTCTCTCTTGCCGACACTCACTTTTACTCCCTCTTCTCTTTATTCTGTCATTTTTACTCACTCACTTACCTCTCTGTTTTTATTACATCATCCACATTTACCCCCTCTCTCTTATTTCTTTTACCTCTACCCCCATTACTATCTCTTACTCTTTCTTTATTTCTCTATAGCATACTTCTATTACTCTTTCTCTTTCTCCTACTTGTTTCTCTATCACATACCTCCTACTCTCCTTCTTCCCCAATTTGTTCCGCTACTTTGCATTTCTTGTTTCTCTACCTCCTCCCCACTTCTTTTCTCTTCCACTAATTCACGCACACATACGTACATAGTAACGCACATAGGTATATAAATACATATACACACGCTCATAAACATCAACTCTCACGTATATACATACATACACGCTCGCTCTCTTACATACAGTCGCTGACAGACACACACACACATAACTAGTTACTACACATGATTATTCACACGCATACATATACAAACATACACGTTCACTCACACAAACATACATACATAGTCACTTTCAGATATACATATATATATTTATACATACACACATAATGACAGTAGCTCTCACTCACTCACACACACAAGGACATTAGTTCGCTTACATCCCCTCTCCCTCTCTCACTCGTACTCTCGCGTACACTTTCACCCTCTCCAACACACACTCCTCCATTGTCTTTCTCTCTTTCCTACACGATTACAACAAACACCTTCACTCGAATTCCGAGTGTTCTATTATCAGGGAATATCTTTCTCTCTATTTCCACTTTCTAAGCTGTCATCATGACTAAAAATATCTCAGCCAGCCTTATCTCTCTCTCAAGTTCTGCTGAAAATCTACCTGGCCTAATATGTTAACACACCATTAGGGAAATCCCATTCAACGCGGTGTCTGCGACTCGCGTTCGATTCACGATTGTATTTCTATTTTCATTTTTACTTTCTCCTCCTATTTTTATAGTGACTGTATAGTTAAGAAAGTTCGCTTTCCAAATACGTGGTGTATGGTACTTTTCCGCTAAATGGTACCTTAGCCATGTGTCTTTTACTATTTCCTCGTTCGACTAGTGACTTGAAGACTGAAATTTGCTGGGCTATAGCTGTACCAGCCTAGGGACTACATTGCTGGGCTATAGGGACTGCATTTGCTGGGTTATAATAGCCCACCAGCCTAGGGACTGCATTGCTGTGAGCGACAGACCTAAATCATCACTGTTTAACACTGTGGTACTCAACCATTTTTTTTTAATCTATAGACCGCTTTGACTACTGTTTTATTCTGGTGGACCCCCGAAGCCATTCGCTATTTAAAAGCTAGTTTTATAGATACTTCTTTCAAAATTCTTATTTTGTTTATCATACATTCCCAAGCTGAACTATGGTAAAACATCGGAGAAAGAAACCTGCAATAAGTACATCTAAAGCAGAATTTTTTTCACGACCCACAAAATACTATTTTGCTTGTGGGGACCCAAAAGAATGTTATACGGACCATAAAGGATCATAAGGACATTGGTTGAGAACCACCTGACCTTTGCATACTATTCGTAAAGTTTTAATGCTCCTTGCAGATAATGTTGGCACTCCGTCGCTTACGACGTCGAGGGTTCCAGTTGATCCGATCAACGGAACAGCCTGCTCGTGAAATTAACGTGCAAGTGGCTGAGCACTCCACAGACACGTGTACCCTTAACGTAGTTCTCGGGGATATTCAGCGTGACACAGTGTGACAAGGCTGACCCTTTGAATTACAGGCACAACAGAAAGAGGAAGTAAGAGTGAAAGAAAGTTGTGGTGGAAGAGTACAGCAGGGTTCGCCACCATCCCCTGCCGGAGCCTCGTGGAGCTTTTAGGTGTTTTCGCTCAATAAACACTCACAACGCCCGGTCTGGGAATCGAAACCGCGAGTCCGCTGTCCTAACCACTGGGCCATTGCGCCTCCACTTGCATATAATACGTTACTGTTAACACACATAATTATCTGCTTATATGCCTGTTTGTCATAATGCAATTGTTTCTAGGTCGGTTTTTAATGGTTATTGTATGAAAGATTTTACTACAAAGAGCATAGGTGCGGCACTGTCTTCGTTTCAAAAGATGTCTACAAGAGAGCCGCAAAGTCACTGAACATGAACGTTGTAACGTGGGAAGGACATTGCAAACGACCGTTCTCCCTGGAAGTTGGAACTAGGTAGGAGTTCAAAAGATGTCCGGAAAAAAAAAACACCACAATTTTAGCCAGGACAGAAAAGCAACATGTATATTCAAATAGTATAAACACTTAAAGTAATAAAACAAAAGATATTTTAAATCGGTTATTAACTGACTACACTATGGCTTATACACAATTTATATGTGGTGACATTATTTATGAAAAAAGAAAAAAAAAACCCTTTTAATTCGATTTCTTAACCAAGACAATGAAACAAAGTCAGTTATTTATTGGCAGAAAATGCAAGACACACAGACAGGTTGAAAACACCTCACGTAGGATCGTGGCTTTATATGTATATTCGATATTTTTAATGTTGACGGCTAAAGATGAATATTCCAGCCGACGCCACAAAGAAACTTTGCCAATCCTGTGGTTCTCCTATCGAGAAACGCAGAAATGAAGACGTTTTTGCAGCTGTACTATTTTGGTGTGACATATTTTTTCCTCTGCTAACAAGAGCGGAGCAATACTTTCCAAGTGCATCCATTAGTCTCGTGAGACTAATGGATGCCATAGACGCAGACGCTAAATGTATTAGCATTAGGTTACATATTTATATTTATGCCTGTCTGTCTCATATATATATATAGGTTACACAGCCTTGCTTTTTTTAAATCTCATTATGAAATCCTTATATCATCATCATCATCATCATCGTTTAACGTCCGCTTTCCATGCTAGCATGGGTTGGACGATTTGACTGAGGACTGGTGAAACCGGATGGCAACACCAGGCTCCAATCTGATTTGGCAGAGTTTCTACAGATGGATGCCCTTCCTAACGCCAACCACTCAGAGAGTGTAGTGGGTGCTTTTACGTGTCACCCGCACGAAGGCCAGTCAGGCGGTACTGGCAACGGCTACGCTCAAAATGGTGTATTTTATGTGCCACCCGCACAAGAGCCAGTCCATATATATATATATATATATATATATATATATATATATATATATATATATATATATATATATATATATATATATATATATATATATATATACATACATATACATATGCCTATATATATATACATACATACATATACATATGCCTCTGTGTATATATATATATATATATATATATATAGAGAGAGAGAGAGAGAGAGAGAGTGAGAGAGAGAGAGAGTGAGAGAGAGAGAGAGAGAGAGAGACATACACACACATATGTGCGTGTATATATGTATATACATATATGCTATATATATAGGCGCAGGCGTGGTTGGGTTGGGTGGTAAGAAGTTTGATTCCCTACTATGGCCATATTTCATTCCATATTGGTTACCTCTGATGAGCGTAGGGTTATATAATCGGATTGTTACCTAACACTCCATTGTATTACTAACGCGAAACCGGTTGATAAGATCAACCGTAATATACACACTCTATTGACAGATTTCCGAGTGCATCTGTATGTGCAATTGCGTCGTTGAAGAAGTGAAAAGGTTTCTATCTGTAACCGAAACCATGTCGCTGTCTTGAATGGTTTCATTCAAGATGTTGTTGTTGCTGTCACTGCTGCTGTTGCCGTTGTTGTTGTTGTTGTTTTGTCCTAGGTCAGTCATTTTCAAGGACACCTGTGACTAAACACATTCTAGCCGTGGCTTATTCAAACAAAATTATCTGGCACAGCATTATCCAATATATTTTTCAATTACAAAAAAAAAAAAAAATTATAAACGATAGTAGGACATAACTTGAGGGAGATTTGGCTGCTATTTATTATAGATGAAGCGACTATATCAATGTTGGTTTTATTCTTTATCTTATGACACCAGCGCGTTCACTGACACCTCATTTAAAAGAAATGGTAGCCAGTGACAAAGCAAACTTCTCAGCGCTTAGGTGCCAGAAGACACTTCGGGGTGCCTTCACCTTAATCAGAAGACCTCATAGATCAGAGTTAAATTTTGCACCCTATCACACCTGTATCCAGAGATCAACTTCCCTCCTCAAACCGACTTCGCCTTGCTACGCCTTGCTACGCCTCTATTGGTAGCCAGAATTTGCTACGTCACAAATGAATCCGAGGTTGTAGGAATGGAAGAAACGTTTGTTTATTGTAAGAATTGTCGACGTTAATAGAGTAAAAAAGACTTGTGGCAAACGAATTATTGTTTGGTTTAGTTTTGGGAACGATGCCAGCAACAACGAAAGAACAGAAACAACGTGGAGAACGGTGAACATACAATAAGAAAATTAGTTCGTTAGTTTGTTATTTAGAAAAGTAAGATGTGGAGGGGGTGTAGAAGTAACATCAGTTCCGAGATTGCTGAAAGCAAGGGGTAGATTTGGGTGAGTGTAGACTAGCGAAGTTAATAAGTTTAAAGAAATATTATTGGGGAAAAATGCTTAAGGTCATAATCTGGCTTAACGTGTAGTTTACCTTCATAAAAAAAGTGAAAGCAAGTTGTTCTAAAACAATGAAAGTAAATTGCGATAAAAAGCGTAAGTGACGACAAAAGAAACTTAGGCAACAATAAGGGACTACTAATGATTTATTTTCATGTCTTCATGGGCATGTGTGGCGAAACAAATTTTGAGATAATGAAGAAATATTCACGGATCTCATTTTGTGCATCAATGGCTGTTATGTAATTGCTTTCATCTTTTGTCTGTTCCTTGTTTCAGTCATTAGACGGCGGTCATCACCTTGAAGATATATAGCCGAACGAATCGACCCTAGTACTTATTTTTTTAAGGCCTGGTTCTTATTCTATCGGTTTTCCTTTGCCGAACCATTAAGTTACAGGGACGTATACACACCAACACCGATTATCAAGCGGTTGTGGGGGACAAACATAGACACAAAGACACACACACATTATATATATTTACATATATATATATATATATATATATATATATATATATATATATATATATATATATATATATATATATATATATATACATATACATATACACACACACACTCTTTTACATGTTTCAGTCATTTGACTGCGGCCATGCTGGAGCACCGCCTTAAGTGATATGCTTACAGCACCTAGGTTTCCCAAGCGGTCAGCCATCTAAGTACTTATTAGGCTCGACGTTGCTTAACTTCGGTCACCGGACGTCAGGCTTCTTTCAGTTTCCTTCTACCAAATCTACTCACAAGGCTTGGGGGGGGGGGCCTGAGGCTATAGTTGAAGACGCTTACCCAAGGTGTCGCGCAGTGGTACTGAACCCAGAACCATGTGGTTGAAAAGCAAACTTCTTACTACACAGCCACGCCTGTATAAAATCTATATCTACAGTATTCATGCTATATTAAGTATATATACATTATATACATTGTATAAATAGAGAAAAGGATAAAGAGAACAATGGTAAAGTTAGAAATATATTTTATGGATAGAGTCTTACAGTTGTTTCATGGAAGATCCAATGCATCCCTTCATCGGAGACAGAAATAGTAGAGGAATCGATTATTATATCTATAAGCGGAGAGTTATAGTAGGAATACATTGGTTATATCATACATAGGTCTCATGAATTTATGGGATGTCAGTGTCGTCACTTCCGGTTTTTATCACAATGTACTTTCCCTTCTTTTACGACGGTAAACAGCATGTTAACCCACAGTTTTTGTGAAAACCAGACAGGAAAGTGTATGTTAAAACGGTAAACAAGGATTTTTGGATTTCAATGGCTATTATGGGGCCGACAGTGATAACTGGCAAACAATTGATGACCAGATCAAAAATATGTCATAGATATAGCAAAAGCTATAACCATTGACTTACAACTGACCACCACTATATCAAAGATGTATTACCATAATGTATAGCAACTGACCAACAATTGATCGCCGAGTGGCAATGGCCTACCACAGTCTATAAGGGCTAACAACTGACCCCTATCATGTTATAAATGTGCCACCACAACAAATAAGAATTGACCAACAACTTGACCACTAACAGGTGTCAGAGGTCTATAATGATTGAAGAATGGCTGACTACTATGTGACTATGCGGCACTGGAGTTTGTATTAACTGACCAATAACTAACCGAGAATTGACCAACACGAAATCATAGATGTGTCACCGCAGCCTATAACAAGTGGTCACCACACCAACGATTGACCACTACCACGCCATACACGTGCAACCGCAATCTATAACAACTGACCACCATGTGACAACGGGCCACCACCGTCTCTAACGACTGACTGACTACTGATCCCGGCCATGTTATATATAGATGTATCACCACAGCATATGAGAATTGACCAACAACTGCCTCTTACACTGTCATCGATGCTCCCCCACGCTCTATAACAACTGATCACCGTGTGGCAATAGGGCCCCACAGTGTATAACGACTGAATAATGACAGACCACCATGTTATAATGGGTGGCCACAGTCTATAACAATTGACCAATGATTGACCACTACCACTACCACATCGTAGACATGTCACCACAGTCCTATAACAATTGTTCAGTAATTAATGGTCTTATGTGAGACCAACTATTTATAGATATACTTTATTAAAAAGCAGCAGAAATATCACAAAAACTGTTAGTTTTTTTGTGATATTTTTGCTGCTTTTTAATAAAGAATATTACTCTACCTCTGGTATTCGAATACTAATTTTTCCACCTTGTTTCTCCATTATGTACTCACTCTGGTACACACACACACACACACACACACACACACACATACATATATATATACTCTTTTACTCTTTTACTTGTTTCAGTCATTTGACTGTGGCCATGCTGGAGCACCACCTTTAGTCGAGCAAATCGACCCCCAGGACTTATTCTTTGTAAGCCTAGTACTTATTCTATCGTCTCTTTTGCCGAACCGCTAAGTTACGGGGACGTAAACACACCAGAATCGGTTGTCAAGCGATGTTGGGGGGACAAACACAGACACGCAAACATATACACACACATACATATATACACATATATACGACGGACTTCTTTCAGTTTCCGTCTACCAAATCCACTCACAAGGCTTTGGTCGGCCCGAGGCTATAGTAGAAGACACTTGCCCAAGGTGCCACGTAGTGGGACTGAACCCGGAACCATGTGGTTGGTAAGCAAGCTACTTACCACACAGCCACTCCTACGCATATATATATATATATATATATATATATATATATATATATATATATATATATATATATATATATATATATATATATATATATATATATATATATATACATACATATATATATATATATATATATAAACACAAACATATACATATATGAAAGTATACATACATGTACCAATCACATGCACACGCATAAAGAGAAAGAAAAGGAAAAGACAGAGAAATCTTAATGAAAATTTTCCCACGTTTTACAGTGACACCGTTTGGCTCCAGTGCTTATTCTTGTGTGTGTGTGTGAGTGAGTGATTGTGTGTGTGTGTGTGTGTGTGTGTGTGTGTGTGTGTGTGTGTGTGTGTGTGTGTTTGTTTTGTTAAAACACTCAAGTTTTTCCACCTATTTTGCAGCGGTAGGTTTTTTTTGTTTTTTGTTTTGTCTTGTCTTGTTTTTGTTTCTTTTTCCGCTAATTGTGTATTATTTGCGAGAGAAAACTTTCAAAGTCAAAGAGAACGTTTTTCTCCGAATCTCATAGTTGATATCTACTAATATTGCTGTGTAACAACCTCTTTAATAACTGTTTCAAAACAAATGTTTTTCTCGACTGTAACAACTGTTTCACGTGTCGACCACTTCAGTTTAAGAATCTTTTATGTCGCAATACTTATATAGCTCGCAATGTCCAGCAACAGATTTCAAGAGTTGAACGTAAGTATGGCTTTGTGAACAAGAAGCTCGCTTTGCAACCATATAGTTTTCCCTCCTGCAATTACTGATACTCTACATAGCTCAGGTGGAGGCGCAATGGCCCAGTGGTTAGGGCAGCGGACTCTCGGTCATAGGATCGCGGTTTCGATTCCCAGACCGGGCGTTGTGAGTGTTTATTGACCGAAAACACCTAAAGCTCCACGAGGCTCCGGCAGGGGATGGTGGCGAACCCTGCTGTACTCTTTCACCACAACTTTCTCTCACTCTTTCTTCCTGTTTCTGTTGTACCTGTAATTCAAAGGGCCAGCCTTGTCACACTGTGTCACGCTGAATATCCCTGAGAACTACGTTAAGGGTACACGTGTCTGTGGAGTGCTCAGCCACTTGCACGTTAATTTCACGAGCAGGCTGTTCCGTTGATCGGATCAACTGGAATCCTCGTCGTCGTAAGCGACGGAGTGCCAACTAAAACAAAGCTCAGGGAATCCCACAACAAAATGTTGCTCGCACATCTGTGAAGGTGTTACTGACGTTACTCACGCGGGGATCAAAGACCAACATGAGAAAAAGGCCCATCCCTTAAAAGGCATAAAGGGAGTGACAGGCATACTCGGTCTCTTATGCAGAACCGCTAATTTACGGTGATATAAACAAACCAACAACGGTTGTCCAGCGACGGTGGAGAACACACACACACACAAACACATGTATATGCAATGGGCTGTTGTGCACTCATTCTCGCCCTTCGATATTAGCGTCATGTGTGTACACGTGCTGTTGGCGATTTCTTTTCCTTCTTGGACTTTTCCCTTTCTCCTTTCCGACGAAGAGCTATGCTCGAAACTTCAAACTCTCTCATTTTACCGGATGTCAAGCGAATACGTTCCTTGTGCACGTCCTCTTGTTATATGTTAATTTTATCATCCGTTTATTTGAATTGATTTTTTAATCTGATCTGACTATAGATATATATCTAGGGGTCTTGAAGGCGGTGCTCCAGCATGGCTGCAGTCTATTGACTGAAACAAGTAAAAAATAAAAGACAAAAGATACACGCACGCGCGCACACACGTGTATGCATGTATATTCACACACCTACATTCACATATGAATTTATTCTCTTATCATTCATTATGGTTAATTAATAGATGGTAAAGACCATTACTAATTATCTCAATAAACTTGATTGCTATTATTTTTTGTTACCCCCACCCCAAATCTTAGAGTGGAGATATATATAATCTGAGCATTCCAGCCGTAATCATGTCGTATTTTTAGTATACCTGTACCTAGAACAACATTGTCCAATGTACTCTTTAGGCGCAGGAGTGGCTGTGTGGTAAGTAGCTTGCTTACCAGCCACATGGTTCCGGGTTCAGTCCCACTGCGTGGCACCTTGGGCAGGTGTCTTCTACTATAGCCTCGGGCCGACCAAAGCCTTGTGAATGGATTTGGTAGATGGAAACTGAAAGAAGCCCGTCGTATATATGTATATGTATGTGTATGTGTGTGTTTGTGTGTCTGTGTTTGTCCCCCCAACATCGCTTGACAACCGATGCTGGTGTGTTTACGTCCTCGTAACTTAGCGGTTCAGCAAAAGAGACCGATAGAATAAGTACTAGGCTTCTAAAGAATAAGTCCTGGGGTCGATTTGCTCGACTAAAGGCGGTGCTCCAGCATGGCCGCAGTCAAATGACTGAAACAAGTAAAAGAGTAAAGAGAGTAAAGAGTTTACTAATTTAAAACAGTAGATTGCGATATGAGGGAAATACTCCTGCTATTTCTGGCAGCTGGATTGACCCCCCCCCCCCGGAGAGGCCTTCGAACGTTGACTCGAAGTAAATTTGGTTGGTATAAATTAGCTATAGTTGTAACCAACCCTATAATGAAAGATCCGATGTGCCAACATGTCAAAGCGTCTTTGTGTATATCAGCAACTCTGTTCCCACTTAAACGTGTTACCTTTCGGTATTAATACTGCGTTTGTAGCTAGTATATATATATTTAACAACTACACTTTATTTCAAAACGAATAAGATGTGACTTGATGGAGAATTTGCTGCTATTTCTAGCAGGTCAAACCTACGTGTAAAGCGTTCAAGGCCAAGTTGTGGACCGCGGGGGCCATCTGAATGGCACGCCTAACAACAAATTACCTTTAGGTTGTTTTAGTAGTGCTGCCTACTTCTCGGAAAAATTGCCTTGCCTGGTGTAGAGGCCCCCCCTCCCTCATAAACTGGTCAACCACTAAGTATTTATTGCTGTTACACACGACTGAATAATGAAACCAACCGCCATTGACATAACATTAAATGGTGGTGTGGGTGATAGTGTGGTAGTGGTGGTGGTGGTGTGGTGAGGGTGATTGTGGGGGAGGAAATATTGATAAAGCAGACGATCAGTATCGTCTGCCAGAAAATGTCTCCCCCCTATTTCTCTCTCTCCCTCAGTCTTACTTTTTCTGTTTCATTCCTTCTCTCTATCTCTCGCTCTCTTCTCCCTTTTCCTCTCTGCCTCTTACACCCTTACCTCCCACTTTTTCCTCAGATATTTACAAACATTAACGCACACAAATATTACAGCTCTCTCTTTCTTTCTCTGTAGCTACCTATCTATCTATCTATCTATCTATCTATTTATCTATCTATCTACCTACCTACCTACCTACCTCTCTATCTATCTATCTATCTATCTATCTATCTATCTATCTATCTACCTACCTATCTATCTATCTATCTATCGACATATAAACATAATATACACACACATATACATACATATATATTTTTATCCATATACACAGACATGTCTACACACACACACACACACGTACAAACAGGATATCCGAAAAATAATGTATACGAGCATTGAATGATTATAAAGTCAGTGTTTATTAAAATACATTTCATTTTCAAAACCTAATAGAATCTACAGACAATTTGATGGCCGTTCTGCTCCAGACACTGCTGATAACGCCAAGCAAGGGAATCACGAACGTCATAGTGCAGATTCTCCGTTCAATGGCTGCCCTCAATTCACCGACTGCTGCCGGTTTTATTCGATAAACATTATTTTTCAAGTATCCCCAAAGAAGTCTAGTGGTGTGAGGTCCGGTGAACGAGGAGGATATTTTATTGAATCTCTTCCGCCAATCTACTCGTTTGGCAAAACTTCATCAAGATTGATCCTTACATTATGCCGATAGTGTGAGCTGCGCTATCTTGATGAGAATAAATGTCGACTTGAATGCTTATCATGACAGTTTGTCGTAACAAATTGAAGTAAATAGGGCCAGTCACAGTACCACCAAAAGAAAGCGTCTAATTCTTTTGATAATAAACCGTATCATACTGTAATTCCTGGTAAATTAACATGATATTCTTATATAATCTATGGATTCTCAATATTTCTAACGGGTAAGCAGCGAGCTTGAAGAATCGTCAGTACGTCGGGCGAAATGCTTAGCGGTATTTCGTCTGCCGTTACGTTCTGAGTTCAAATTCCGCCAGGTTGATTTTGCCTTTCAACCTTTCGGGGTCGATTTAAATAAGTACCAGTTACGCACTGGGGTCAACGTAATCGACTTGTTTGTCCCCTCTATGTTTAGACCCCTGTGTCAATGAAGAAGCATTTCTAACGGGTCAACAGCGGCGAAATGGCAGAAACGTTAGCTTGTCAGAAACAATGCTTTGCGATATTTCTTGCGACTCATTGCGTCCTGAGATCAAATTCACATAGAGGGATGCGCATATATAGACACATACATTAGGAATATAAAATACAAAATGGCTAATGGTTAGCAAGGAGGGACACGCATATAAGAAAGAAGAAAGCAAAGGACCACTGATGAGGGCACAGAAGTGTGACGAAAGAACTCTGGCCGAAATACAATTAATGTAATATAAAGCTGAAGCAAATTAACACCAAATATATAGTGCGTGTGTTTTTATTGGCTAAACTGGCAACATGACCATCCCCAAATACAACAATATCTGTTTCAACACACGATTTCACATCAAGAATCTTGCAAAACAAATACATAAACAGAAGAATATATATTATTTTATTCTTTTACTTGTTTCAGTCATTTGACTGCGGCCATGCAGGAAACGTTAGCACGCTAGGTGAAATGCTTAGCCATATTTCGTCTGTCGTTACGTTCTGAGTTCAAATTCCGCTGAGGTCGACTTTGCCTTTCATCCTTTCGGGGTCGATAAATTAAGTACCAGTTACGCACTGGTTTGTCCCCTCTATGTTTAGCTCCCTGTGGGCAATAAAGAAATAAGGGAACTGAAAGAAGCCCGTCGTATATATATATATATATATAAATGTGTGTGTGTGTGTGTGTGTGTGTGTGTGTGTGTGTGTGTGTGTGTGTGTGTGTGTGTGTGTGTGTGTGTGTATGTTTGTGTGTCTGTGTTTGTCCCCCCAACATCGCTTGACAACCGATGCTGGTTTGTTTACGTCCCCGTAACTTAGCGGTTCGGCAAAAAGAGACCGATAGAATAAGTACTAGGCTTCCAAAGAATAAGTCCTGGACTAGATTTGCTCGACTAAAGGCGGTGCTCCAGCATGGCCGCAGTCAAATGACTGAAACAAGTAAAAGAGTAAAAGAGTAAGAGTATATATGTCAGTCT